>NC_038045.1:13230784-13484762 GCF_002211085.1 Panicum hallii
GTGAGGGACACTATTCCACCTGCCCATCCTCGTGTACGGATGGGACGCAACGTCATCACGATGCGGCAGACATGCCTCCATCACAACGGAGTGACAGGGCGTAGCGCCAGGGATAGAGTGTGACTACCGTACCATACTTATCATCGCACGCTCGTCCCCCCGATCGACGGAGCATGGAGCACAGGAACAAGATAAGACTGCCACCTAATGATGCAAGACTTGGACGGTGGTCATCGGAAGGCCCCGACTGACAGAGTTGGCAGTCTTGACTGACAAAGCTGGCTACTCTGACCAGCGAAGCAAGGAACACTCTCTCTTTCTACCTCAGTCTTTCTACCTTTGCTTCCCCTATAACAGATGTAACACCCTAGGTGTTTAAAATGATAAGCAAGAAGATCTAAATATAGCATCATGCATAATAACCCAGAATCATTGAAACATAGCATCATGCATAATAACACAGGGAAGGAGGGGCTGGGCCTGGCACAACGGAGGGAGGCATGGCCGGGACAAGGCTGTGGCAAGGTCATGGTGTCGCCGGCACGTCATGGCTCAGTCGCCGCCACTCGACCTCGCCGTTGAGCCCCACCTTCCGCTCAACTTCCACCCGAGTCAAGCCTCTGAATCGGTTCCCAATGGCCCCCTGAAGCTCCCCGACCTCCCCACGTCGTCCTCCCTTGCCGAACCACCACCACCCACTGCCCGCACCTCGTCGGAGCTCCTACTCACCGCTGGCAGCCTAATTCCGGCCACCCCAGCATCAACCGAAGCCATAACAAGGTAGCCCTCACTTCACTCATTCTCCCCCAACCCTTTCCCCATGGCAGCCCCGCCGAGGGACTGCAATGCAATCGCCAAGTTCTTTTTAGGGTCCTTTCTGCTAGATCCAGGGACCTATCTGCGAGAACTCGAGTTAACTTTTGTTTTCAAGAGACTTTCAATTGTAAAATCAATCTAAAATCATAGAAAAATCAAAAAAATGCAAACTAAAATTTGTTGTGACCCTCTTGATGAATCCTACAACTTTTGCATACAGGATGACTAACTACAAACTATAGCTTGATCTAAAATTAATATTATTTTAAATAGCCCATAAATGTATCTCTTGATTTAGGGCAGTACCGTGGATGATTTTTGGACTATAAGCTAGTATCTTCTTATTAAGAAAGCAAGTCTCTACGTCTAGTTTTTGTTGGACATTGTTTGATGTGCTATTTTGCTAGAGTTATTTGTTCATGTTGATCTACTGATATGTTAGGGTTGAAACTTTTACAGTAGAGTAACCTTGATGCATAAATGCTATGGATAAAGTTTGGAACTTTTACTTCTATCTTACTTGTTCATATGTTTTTAGTTAAGAAAAACTACATTAAATCAAAGTAATTTGTTCTGGTGCTTAGGAAAATAAGAAATTTTAACCAGAGACTACCTTTGAGTAGATCATCATGTTGGAAAAGTTTGAGACACAGAAACTTTGTATCTTGATTAATGTAGATGTATCTTGACTTATTTTCTATGTTCTGTATCTTGCACACTAAAACCTAAAAAATTTACAATAGACTCACCATAAGTTTAGGAGTACTCAGTAAAATGTTGAGCATCATTTTTTGCATTGTTTGTTCCGTATAAATGGATCTTGATCCTAGTAGTAGCTGTTTAATGTATTTTTCATGATTATTCTGCTAAATGAAAATGGTTGGAAATTTTACAGTGAGCTTGTACTTAAGTAATATGCTCGGCATAAAAATCTCAACACCAGAAACTTTCTCTAGGAGTTGTTTTATTTTTAATCCATGCTTATTTTTAATCCTAGTTGGCTCGGGTCGTCGCAGCCTCTGTGGCGCGCTACATCTGCGCTCGGGTGTAGTGAAAAATGAGCAAGGGTCTTCACATTTCTCTCGACGGGTGCGAAGGGTAAGGAAACTAGCCGAGCCAACTAGGATTTGTCTAGGTAGTTGGAACGTAGGGTCTCTAATAGGTAAGTTAAGAGAACTAGTCGATGTAGCAATTAGGAGGCGTGTAAATATTCTATGCGTGCAGGAGACTAAATGGAAGGGCCAGAAGGCGAAGGAGGTGGAGGGTTCTGGCTTCAAGCTTTGGTACACGGGGACAACTTCGGGTAGGAATGGTGTAGGCATCTTGATCGATAAGAGCCTTAAGGATGGAGTTGTAGATGTTAGGAGGCAAGGCGACCAGATTATCCTAGTGCGGTTGGTCATTGGAGATTTGGTTCTGAATGTGATCAGTGCCTATGGCCCTCAGGTAGGTCTTAGTGAGAGCTCCAAGAGTCAGTTCTGGGAAGACCTCGATAGCAAGGTTAGTACCGTGCCTATCAGTGAGAAGCTCTTCATAGGAGGATGTGGCAGAACCAACCTGAATTATACCGGATCAAGTACGTGAGTCCACCCCGAGGGCTCCAACGTGCTTCAAACGGTATAATCCCTTGGCCTGTCGGGTAACGTCCCGATAAACCACCGATACACAGGATCAAATAAGGTTACCTCACACGAAGGTGAGTCCAGAGATACAATCACCATCACATTTTACATCATAGAGAATTACATAACAAGGGTTGTCCCAAAGAAGTATGAAGTTTCAAATTTAGAGAAAAGATTACAAACTGTTAAAGCTAGGGTTATTAGCAGCGGAAAACATATGCGAAGATTTACAATACGTCGTCAAGATGGATGTCATGCTAAGCCCGGGCACGACATCACTCGGTATCACCAATGTTGGTCGGGGACGGACCCCATTCCACGGACCAACCTTCTGGAAGAGCACAGGGCCAAGGCAAGGAGAGAGTGGGGTCTTCAAAGGCTTTACCTGAAAAATATAAAACTAGCAAGGCTGAGTATACTAATACTCAGCAAGGCTTACCCGGGATTGGGTATACTTTAGCCCATAACTAGACTCATGAAGGCATTGTGAGGGCTCTGGGTTTATTTTCAGCTGAAAAGCAACAAAGAGCATGAACTACTTTCAAGTTTTAGCTTTCATCTTCTAGTTGAGTATTTATTCTAGATTAGCACCTACACTAAGTAAGCAAGGTAGTGATTATCATCCATCAAGATTATCCATCATTAGTTCCACTTTTTACTCAATGTGGTAAAAGGGATAAGCAATCTCAAGCTTCGTGAGAGGCGGACGATTCGAATCGAATTTAACCTTGCAAGGTAAACCTAACACACACGCTTGGAACACCAACAGGGCATTCCGAAGCAACCGTTTCCCTCATATTCCGGGTTATGGATCAGGGCCACCACAAGCGACTGCAGGACCGTACGCACACCCAATGTGTACAGGACATATGTCTGTAGCGCGACTACAAAACCCGTATTCCTGTCTGCCTTGCAGAACGTACTCCCACACTTCGGTGCGTGAAAACATAAAATAAAAGTCGAGTGGTGGAGACAAGTCCATTTGCCGGGCCATTCGGGTACTAGGCTTACCGCTTACCATATTTCGCGGCATGTGGCTAGTACTTTCAAAAACTTAGCCACCACTACCACACATTCCGACCTTAAGACTTTTATCAAAACAGACAGGGTAAAACCTCAGGTCATGATACAACACATGACCCTGTCCGTCATCCTTATAGTGGTTGCAGAAATGTAAACATGCAACTCCTATATCGCGCGAGTGACAGGGAATCACTCGACTTCTACCGGTCCTATTAGCGGAGCAACT
Source organism: Panicum hallii (assembly GCF_002211085.1). Classification (NCBI taxonomy): domain Eukaryota; kingdom Viridiplantae; phylum Streptophyta; class Magnoliopsida; order Poales; family Poaceae; genus Panicum; species Panicum hallii. The sequence goes on from NC_038045.1 coordinate 13,234,472, forward strand.
ATCCGATACGGACTTGGGAGCATTACATTGGATTCCTAGGATTCATGCATCTAGGGTTTCATTTCAATTCCTAGACTTAATGCAAGATATAATATAGATGGACATAGATTGCAGTGTAAATAAAGTAGTGGGATATGTCCGGGGCTTGCCTTTACTGGTGGGTCTGAAGTCAGTAAGTCAACATCTTCCGAACTTTGGTTCGGGGCTTCAGTTGATCTCTTGGTGACATTCACTCAGTCTTCAGGAACATCCTCCGTAGACTCCGGGGAGATCTCGTAGGTACCGTTGCCGAAGTAATCGTATCTACATGCAATGCGACATTACATTCAAAGTGCGCACATAAAACTACCTTACTTCTCAATACAGTTACAATCCAACACTCATATAACATACTATTCACATTACACCCAAAAAGATCTAAAACTAAACTTAGATAGAGCTTTAGGTGGACAACTAATTGGAATCGGCTGCTCGTTGAATATCACAACGGAGCCGATTGGAAACAACGGGGGTTTAGCTGATGGAAAGGTGCATCGGTTTCCTAGGTGATCGATAAAAGCATCGATTACCTTGACAGAAGGATGATTCCTAAAGCAGTTGTCTTAACTGAGATGTGCTTAAGTGTTATTCTAGGTAACTAGGTGTGGTTGTACCGACTCAATTACGTCAGTACAGCAATTGAGTGACGTATGGTCGAATGGAGTGTGGTTAAGGGTATATGACCGATGAGTATAAGGCCGACCTTTTAGTCGATAGATCGACTGATAGAAGTGTATAGATAAGGGCGGGAAAACTAAGGATCGATCGGCCGTGTTTGACCGATATGGAAAAGCAATCAAAATCGGCTTGGGTCGGCCGATGACAAGAACCCTAAGATTGTGTGTATACCTTTGATACATCGACTCTGTGCAGTCGATGTAGGACAGATAAAAGAATTGTATCGACAGTAGCCGATACTAGAAAGGTAACAACCATATCAGCTAATTAGCCGATGGTAGAAGTATCGACTGACAGCTGTTACACAGAAACATCCTAGACTCAAGGGAAACGGATGCTTAGCAGCTGAACTAATAGCCGCCAATGGAACACAGCTGCCGAGATGTAGTGGCTAAGCAGCAGATGCACATGGACTAATAAGGATTTTATACGAAGAGAACCTTAAGGAAAATGGTCATCAAAACGAGGACAGAGTTTGGATGGCAGGAATCTAAGTACTCGTGTGAAAAGATTAACTAGAGATCACACATCTGTACTTGAGACCTACATCTTATGATTTATGTTAAGCTACAACACATGCATATCACAAAAGACACAAATCAAGCATTCATTTCCTAATATTTAACCTAGACCGCAAATCAAAGATTTTCACTCAAGATCACAACATAAAACTTGTAGATTTCGACCTAGGGTTTTCAAACAAAACTGATTTTGCATTTTTATGAACTTCCTGCGAAAAACTATGAAATGTAGAAGTTCATCGATTTGAAATACAGAAAGCTTTGGAAATTTTACAAAGAACACCCTAGAAGTTTCTAAAACATAGCAACCAAGTCTCTGGTCTGGGAAAACAAGTAACAGGAAGTTAACGGCGATATTCCGGCAAAGGAACCGCCGGCATTAAGAAGATTCAGTGAATCAGGGCAAACCTTGGGGTAGTTTCGGATGTGGAGGAAGAACGGGTAAAAAGTGAATTCCCGTGGTGAACAGGATCGGCGAAGAGAAAAGCTCGACGATGATGAGATCCCGTGGTTGACGAAGTAGCTTGCCGGGGAGAGTTGCCGTGGGTGGAAGATGGCCTGTTGTCTCGCACGCGCTTGCTGAATCGAGTCGTGCTGGCCACTGGCAAACACTCCCGTTCGCACTCGCGAACGCGCCAGTTCAATTCCATTCGGAACTCCGGGTCTTGCAACCCCGCCGCCCTCTTCACCGGTTACGACGCCATTAAGGCCGGTCTACCACCGCCGCCGGTCTTGCGCTGTGCGTCGAACCCGCTCTATGTTGCTCCTGCCTCGACTTCCGCACAGATGAAGGGAGCTCGCCGTGTGTGGCTCCTCCGAACTCGTTGCATCCGGTCGCCACCTCCGCTTTGCCGCCTTTCCTTTCGGCTCGCCGCTTCTCGTGCATCTCATGAGCGAGCGAGCTCGCATCCTTCCTTTCAATTCGTCGGCCTTCGTCGGGCGTGCTCCATTGATGGCGGTGCCCCAGACTGGCGACCGCCTCCTTCCCGTGCTTGCTCGCATCGACGCCGGCCTGAAGATTGGGTTCCCGTCCTGCACGCCGTGCAGCTGCTCCTCCGCTTTCTGCTGTCGAACCCGTGTTCGCCCGGCCTTACTGCGTCACTCCCGCGCTCGCACACGCGTGTTCGCGCCACTTGGGGCCTACTCCTGCCCCGGCCGAGCCTACTCGCGCGCCGCGCCTCCTCCCGCGTTCACTGTCGCCTGCGTTGCACCCTTGGTCCATTCATGCCGCACTCCAGTGCTGCCCGCGCTACGCCGGCTCACGCGTGCCGCTCCGCTCCTGCACGCCACCGGTCCCGTGCGCCGCTCATGCCGCGCACCTCGCACCAGTGCTTGCCACCAGCGCCCGCGTGCTCCTGTGCTCGCATGCCCACGCCGCCGCTCCGGTTCCCGCATCAGCACCTGCACCGAGCCGCGTACGCGCCTGCGCCCGAGCCGTTCCCGCTCCGCGCGCCACCTGCTACCCGCGCGCCTCCATCTGGCCTGGGGCCGCTGCACTCGCCCGGCCCTGTTGCTCCGCCTGCTGTCGCGCTCGTCTGGCGGCCGCCCACTGCTCACTGTTCCCGGGCCGCGCGCCACCTTGGCTCGGCGCCCGCCGTCGCCTGCCCGCTCAGCGCTCGCACGCGCGCGCCCCCGGGCCACTGCCCCGCCTGCGCCTGGGCCCCGCGCCAGCTCCCACGCGCCGAGCCGCGCGCCGCCGTTCCGCCTGGGCCCGCCAGCCCGCGCGCTGCCGCCTGCGCGCGCTGCCCCGCGTCCGCCAGCCGCGCTCGCGTGCCTCTGGCTCCCGCCAGCCGCGCTCGCGCGCCTGGGCGAGCCGGCCTCGCTCCTGCGCCCGCGTTAGCTCGCCCGGCCGCCTGGAGCCGAGCTGCCCCCAACGCTTGGGCCGCCGCCTGCACCTGTGCCCGTGGAGGGGAAGAGAGATAGGACCGGGTGGGACTGTGCTGCCGGTGGGGGAGGAAAGAACCGGATAAGGAAGAATAAGAGAGGAACAACAAAGGAGAAAGGGAAATAGGATTTCCCAAGGACCTTTGCATAAAATTAGAAAATTGCAGGGACTTGTTTGTAAAGTAAATTTTTCCGTTGATTTAAAACTCGAATGAAGAAATGCCCAAAATGAAAGTTGGAGAGTTTTTCAAACTCTACAACACTGCTTTAGGGCTCAAGTTCAAAAACTCAAAATTTACATTTTTACGCGTGAAGTTTTGAGTAAAAGTTGGATTTGAATTGCTTTTGTCCAAAAAAATGTAATTTTATAAAATTCAGGACCTAAATGCAAGTATTTATGACACGTCATAATGACGGGATAGACTTGTCATAATGACTGGATAGATATGTCATGATGACTTGCACTTTTACACTTTAGCCCTGAGTAAATTTGAAAGTTACTTTTGTAAATCAAACATTTGCATAAAAGGACTCGTACTTTTATAAAATCACATAAATACCCTTATTTTTACCACTTTACCCAAAATTTTTACACACTTCAACACACACATTTCAAATGAAACTTTCGGATAATTACATAATTTTTACAGGGGATAGAATAAGAAAAACACCTTTGCAAAATCACCCTTCCCTTATTTTGAAATTACCTCCCATACAACACATTTTGCAAAAACAACCCTAGGTTTTTCTGTAATTACAAAAATACCCTTTTTACTTGCACTTTAAATTTTCAAGAGCTTCACATAAACAACATGAGCTTGATACAAACAAACACATATTTCACACTAACAAATATATGTCTAGTATTACAAATACATGAACTGTCACAACCTTCCCCCCTAAAAAGAATCTCGTCCCGAGATTCAGACGAAAGGCTCTAAGGGGAAGAGAAGTGAATCACCCATCAAAAGTGGCAAAAGCAATCACACCAGAGAAGATTGAGGTTGATGGTAAAGATCATTGGTGTATGACAAGATGAGTATAACGAGAGCATGGATGAGTATAACAAGATAAGAGAGGAAAAGGTGATCAAGTTCTCGTAGAGCTTGATCATCACATGAGAACGATAAGTGTTGGCGACACTAACACTCATCACAAAGCTTATGGATAGCAAGTGAGGATAGAACAAAAGATTGATAAATGATGTTCGAAACATTCCTGCTCAGAGTTATTATCTGAATGATTTAGATGATGTTAATTGTAAAACATGCCTATTTATGCCGATGTAATCAAGGGATAATGACAAAATGCTCTACTCAGAGTACAATGCTCGATATATAACCATGAATGTGATGCACTATTGAGATGTATGATTGCATTGATGGTGCAACATGAGGATGAGGGATCCCATGCACGACCGAAATGATGCATATGACACAATGCAATTACCATGATGTTGACCAAATGATGCATACACCATGATGCAAGGATGATGACGCTTGTGATGTATGCACGTAGGGAATGCATAAAACATGATGCATACCCACGGGAGTTGATGATGCACGGGACTCGCGCCCTACAACCGTTCTCTCGGGACTAACACCTGGGTAGTCCTATATCCTTAAACGAGGATCAAAAGTTAGGACACTAGTAAGGTTGCATAAGGAGAGATTGCAGTGTTGTTACGTCACATGTACCTAGTCACCAGTGCGCTCCTAATGGCTCAATCATGTGACTGCAGTGCACATGAGGCCTTAGGTTCCGACACGGCATCATGGTCATGTGATTAAACACCACCACAAAAGAGGAATAGCAACCCTGTAGTGCCAACAGCATCAAGACAGGTTTTAGAAACCGAAGATAACCTAAAGTTGTACTGGAGGTACACTCGTTAGTCAGTTTACGGATTTTCGATGATGATGCAACACCATGCATTGACCAAAATGGTATATGTTATGATGCATGACTTTTTGCTGGGAGAATTGTATCCAAAAAGTAATTATGGTCATACATCTTTTTATTTTATCCAAAATCATCTGAGCAAAAATGGAGGGTACAATTTTTCGGATGTTGTAACCAGAATAGCCAACAAAATTTGGTACAACATCGAGAGAGGACAGATGATTCACTAAATATTGGATCCAAGAGTTTGTTGACAACTATCAAGATTTAACCCTCAAGGAAAAGCAAGATCAAGGGTTTGATTTAGTTGTCAAGCTAAGATCGGTGATAGGATCAAACATAACCCATTCCACTTGATTCACAAAAGACTTTCTTAACTCTAAGATAGCCCAGCAGATTACATTAACTCCTACAACACAAAGTCAAAACAGGCATTCAAATACAAGCACATGTTTCGGTACATCAATGTAACAAACAAGACAATCAGGTCAATCCAAGATAACATGATGCATGCACGTTCTATCGTCCTCACAAACAAAAATAACTGCCAAGTAGTCTTGGTCTTACGTGGTTAAGTACGGTGGCATCATAATAATACGTCTCTCCCTATATATACTAGTCGTTCTTACGTTCAAGCTTACGTAACGAGGTTAGCATATCTGCAGAAAATCACAATATATATATGTTGAACCTTTCATGCCAGCATGTCATGAAAGCGTCCCCAAACATTACTGTTCACTATAGAAACAGCATCTGTACAATTACCGCCGTACAGACAACGTTAACATACGTTATCGAGATAACGTATTCACGGGGGTACCGCAAAATGCGGGGGTATGATCTGCGATCGCCATACCCTGCGCCGAACCATATACTCCCAATGTAGTCAATCGAAATTGGTACATTGGCAGCATCTCAAGTAGGCCACTGCTTGAGAAACAGCGTTCGGTTCGCATCACCGACGGGAAGGCCAAGCTCCCTCAGTTGGCTGAGGATCCTTACCTCCTTACCTCACGATCGAAGATGTTGTTACAGAAAGTAAGGTTGGGTTGTGCATGAATTTAAGTTTTGACAGAAAATTAATGCTGGTAGTTAGGATTATATATATATATATATAGCCACCTCTATTTCCCTCATAAGCATTACCCTAGGGCTTTACGTACTAAGTACAATCCTTAACGAATCCAACGTGGTTTTGCCAAATATTTTGTAGGTCAAACTTTTATACCGAAAGCATTTTTAAGGTAAAATGTATCTCCAGAGTAACCTTATAGCTCTGATACCAGCTGTGGCAGAACCAACCTGAATTATACCGGATCAAGTACGTGAGTCCACCCCGAGGGCTCCAACGTGCTTCAAACGGTATAATCCCTTGGCCTGTCGGGTAACGTCCCGATAAACCACCGATACACAGGATCAAATAAGGTTACCTCACACGAAGGTGAGTCCAGAGATACAATCACCATCACATTTTACATCATAGAGAATTACATAACAAGGGTTGTCCCAAAGAAGTATGAAGTTTCAAATTTAGAGAAAAGATTACAAACTGTTAAAGCTAGGGTTATTAGCAGCGGAAAACATATGCGAAGATTTACAATACGTCGTCAAGATGGATGTCATGCTAAGCCCGGGCACGACATCACTCGGTATCACCAATGTTGGTCGGGGACGGACCCCATTCCACGGACCAACCTTCTGGAAGAGCACAGGGCCAAGGCAAGGAGAGAGTGGGGTCTTCAAAGGCTTTACCTGAAAAATATAAAACTAGCAAGGCTGAGTATACTAATACTCAGCAAGGCTTACCCGGGATTGGGTATACTTTAGCCCATAACTAGACTCATGAAGGCATTGTGAGGGCTCTGGGTTTATTTTCAGCTGAAAAGCAACAAAGAGCATGAACTACTTTCAAGTTTTAGCTTTCATCTTCTAGTTGAGTATTTATTCTAGATTAGCACCTACACTAAGTAAGCAAGGTAGTGATTATCATCCATCAAGATTATCCATCATTAGTTCCACTTTTTACTCAATGTGGTAAAAGGGATAAGCAATCTCAAGCTTCGTGAGAGGCGGACGATTCGAATCGAATTTAACCTTGCAAGGTAAACCTAACACACACGCTTGGAACACCAACAGGGCATTCCGAAGCAACCGTTTCCCTCATATTCCGGGTTATGGATCAGGGCCACCACAAGCGACTGCAGGACCGTACGCACACCCAATGTGTACAGGACATATGTCTGTAGCGCGACTACAAAACCCGTATTCCTGTCTGCCTTGCAGAACGTACTCCCACACTTCGGTGCGTGAAAACATAAAATAAAAGTCGAGTGGTGGAGACAAGTCCATTTGCCGGGCCATTCGGGTACTAGGCTTACCGCTTACCATATTTCGCGGCATGTGGCTAGTACTTTCAAAAACTTAGCCACCACTACCACACATTCCGACCTTAAGACTTTTATCAAAACAGACAGGGTAAAACCTCAGGTCATGATACAACACATGACCCTGTCCGTCATCCTTATAGTGGTTGCAGAAATGTAAACATGCAACTCCTATATCGCGCGAGTGACAGGGAATCACTCAACTTCTACCGGTCCTATTAGCGGAGCAACTATCCGATACGGACTTGGGAGCATTACATTGGATTCCTAGGATTCATGCATCTAGGGTTTCATTTCAATTCCTAGACTTAATGCAAGATATAATATAGATGGACATAGATTGCAGTGTAAATAAAGTAGTGGGATATGTCCGGGGCTTGCCTTTACTGGTGGGTCTGAAGTCAGTAAGTCAACATCTTCCGAACTTTGGTTCGGGGCTTCAGTTGATCTCTTGGTGACATTCACTCAGTCTTCAGGAACATCTCCGTAGACTCCGGGGAGATCTCGTAGGTACCGTTGCCGAAGTAATCGTATCTACATGCAATGCGACATTACATTCAAAGTGCGCACATAAAACTACCTTACTTCTCAATACAGTTACAATCCAACACTCATATAACATACTATTCACATTACACCCAAAAAGATCTAAAACTAAACTTAGATAGAGCTTTAGGTGGACAACTAATTGGAATCGGCTGCTCGTTGAATATCACAACGGAGCCGATTGGAAACAACGGGGGTTTAGCTGATGGAAAGGTGCATCGGTTTCCTAGGTGATCGATAAAAGCATCGATTACCTTGACAGAAGGATGATTCCTAAGCAGTTGTCTTAACTGAGATGTGCTTAAGTGTTATTCTAGGTAACTAGGTGTGGTTGTACCGACTCAATTACGTCAGTACAGCAATTGAGTGACGTATGGTCGAATGGAGTGTGGTTAAGGGTATATGACCGATGAGTATAAGGCCGACCTTTTAGTCGATAGATCGACTGATAGAAGTGTATAGATAAGGGCGGGAAAACTAAGGATCGATCGGCCGTGGTTTGACCGATATGGAAAAGCAATCAAAATCGGCTGGGTCGGCCGATGACAAGAACCCTAAGATTGTGTGTATACTTTGATACATCGACTCTGTGCAGTCGATGTAGGACAGATAAAAATTGTATCGACAGTAGGCCGATACTAGAAAGGTAACAACCGTATCAGCTAATTAGCCGATGGTAGAAGTATCGACTGACAGCTGTTACACAGAAACATCCTAGACTCAAGGGAAACGGATGCTTAGCAGCTGAACTAATAGCCGCCAATGGAACACAGCTGCCGAGATGTAGTGGCTAAGCCAGCAGATGCACATGGACTAATAAGGATTTTATACGAAGAGAACCTTAAGGAAAATGGTCATCAAAACGAGGACAGAGTTTGGATGGCAGGAATCTAAGTACTCGTGTGAAAAAGATTAACTAGAGATCACACATCTGTACTTGAGACCTACATCTTATGATTTATGTTAAGCTACAACACATGCATATCACAAAAGACACAAATCAAGCATTCATTTCCTAATATTTAACCTAGACCACAAATCAAAGATTTTCACTCAAGATCACAACATAAAACTTGTAGATTTCGACCTAGGGTTTTCAAACAAAACTGATTTTGCATTTTTATGAACTTCCTGCGAAAAACTATGAAATGTAGAAGTTCATCGATTTGAAATACAGAAAGCTTTGGAAATTTTACAAAGAACACCCTAGAAGTTTCTAAAACATAGCAACCAAGTCTCTGGTCTGGGAAAACAAGTAACAGGAAGTTAACGGCGATATTCCGGCAAAGGAACCGCCGGCATTAAGAAGATTCAGTGAATCAGGGCAAACCTTGGGGTAGTTTCGGATGTGGAGGAAGAACGGGTAAAAAGTGAATTCCCGTGGTGAACAGGATCGGCGAAGAGAAAAGCTCGACGATGATGAGATCCCGTGGTTGACGAAGTAGCTTGCCGGGGAGAGTTGCCGTGGGTGGAAGATGGCCTGTTGTCTCGCACGCGCTTGCTGAATCGAGTCGTGCTGGCCACTGGCAAACACTCCCGTTCGCACTCGCGAACGCGCCAGTTCAATTCCATTCGGAACTCCGGGTCTTGCAACCCCGCCGCCCTCTTCACCGGTTACGACGCCATTAAGGCCGGTCTACCACCGCCGCCGGTCTTGCGCTGTGCGTCGAACCCGCTCTATGTTGCTCCTGCCTCGACTTCCGCACAGATGAAGGGAGCTCGCCGTGTGTGGCTCCTCCGAACTCGTTGCATCCGGTCGCCACCTCCGCTTTGCCGCCTTTCCTTTCGGCTCGCCGCTTCTCGTGCATCTCATGAGCGAGCGAGCTCGCATCCTTCCTTTCAATTCGTCGGCCTTCGTCGGGCGTGCTCCATTGATGGCGGTGCCCCAGACTGGCGACCGCCTCCTTCCCGTGCTTGCTCGCATCGACGCCGGCCTGAAGATTGGGTTCCCGTCCTGCACGCCGTGCAGCTGCTCCTCCGCTTTCTGCTGTCGAACCTGTGTTCGCCCGGCCTTACTGCGTCACTCCCGCGCTCGCACACGCGTGTTCGCGCCACCTGGGGCCTACTCCTGCCCCGGCCGAGCCTACTCGCGCGCCGCGCCTCCTCCCGCGTTCACTGTCGCCTGCGTTGCACCCTTGGTCCATTCATGCCGCACTCCAGTGCTGCCCGCGCTACGCCGGCTCACGCGTGCCGCTCCGCTCCTGCACGCCACCGGTCCCGTGCGCCGCTCATGCCGCGCACCTCGCACCAGTGCTTGCCACCAGCGCCCGCGTGCTCCTGTGCTCGCATGCCCACGCCGCCGCTCCGGTTCCCGCATCAGCACCTGCACCGAGCCGCGTACGCGCCTGCGCCCGAGCCGTTCCCGCTCCGCGCGCCACCTGCTACCCGCGCGCCTCCATCTGGCCTGGGGCCGCTGCACTCGCCCGGCCCTGTTGCTCCGCCTGCTGTCGCGCTCGTCTGGCGGCCGCCCACTGCTCACTGTTCCCGGGCCGCGCGCCACCTTGGCTCGGCGCCCGCCGTCGCCTGCCCGCTCAGCGCTCGCACGCGCGCGCCCCCGGGCCACTGCCCCGCCTGCGCCTGGGCCCCGCGCCAGCTCCCACGCGCCGAGCCGCGCGCCGCCGTTCCGCCTGGGCCCGCCAGCCCGCGCGCTGCCGCCTGCGCGCGCTGCCCCGCGTCCGCCAGCCGCGCTCGCGTGCCTCTGGCTCCCGCCAGCCGCGCTCGCGCGCCTGGGCGAGCCGACCTCGCTCCTGCGCCCGCGTTAGCTCGCCCGGCCGCCTGGAGCCGAGCTGCCCCCAACGCTTGGGCCGCCGCCTGCACCTGTGCCCGTGGAGGGGAAGAGAGATAGGACCGGGTGGGACTGTGCTGCCGGTGGGGGAGGAAAGAACCGGATAAGGAAGAATAAGAGAGGAACAACAAAGGAGAAAGGGAAAAGGATTTCCCAAGGACCTTTGCGTAAAATTAGAAAATTGCAGGGACTTGTTTGTAAAGTAAATTTTTCCGTTGATTTAAAACTCGAATGAAGAAATGCCCAAAACGAAAGTTGGAGAGTTTTTCAAACTCTACAACACTGCTTTAGGGCTCAAGTTCAAAAACTCAAAATTTACATTTTTACGCGTGAAGTTTTGAGTAAAAGTTGGATTTGAATTGCTTTTGTCCAAAAAAATGTAATTTTATAAAATTCAGGACCTAAATGCAAGTATTTATGACACGTCATAATGACGGGATAGACTTGTCATAATGACTGGATAAATATGTCATGATGACTTGCACTTTTACACTTTAGCCCTGAGTAAATTTGAAAGTTACTTTTGTAAATCAAACATTTGCATAAAAGGACTCGTACTTTTATAAAATCACATAAATACCCTTATTTTTACCACTTTGCCCAAATTTTTACACACTTCAACACACACATTTCAAATGAAACTTTCGGATAATTACATAATTTTTACAGGGGATAGAATAAGAAAAACACCTTTGCAAAATCACCCTTCCCTTATTTTGAAATTACCTCCCATACAACACATTTTGCAAAAACAACCCTAGGTTTTTCTGTAATTACAAAAATACCCTTTTTACTTGCACTTTAAATTTTCAAGAGCTTCACATAAACAACATGAGCTTGATACAAACAAACACATATTTCACACTAACAAATATATGTCTAGTATTACAAATACATGAACTGTCACAGAGGAGACCTCAATGGCCATGTGGGTGCGACTAATGTAGGATATGAGCGAGTACACGGGGGTTTCGGGTATGGTATTAGGAACGAGGGGGGAGGATGTTTTGAATTTTACATTGGCCTACGACCTGCTGTTAGCGAATACCCTCTTTAGAAAGAGGGAGTCCCATCTAGTGACCTTCCATAGTGGACAATACTCGAGCCAAATCGATTTTATCCTTGCTAGGAGAGAGGATAGACGTGCCTGCTTAGATTGTAAGGTGATACCTGGAGAGTGTGCTGTCCTCCAACACAAGCTTGTGGTGGCAGATTTTCATTTTCGGGTACGTGCCCACCGGGACAAACGTGTCGAGATTGCGAGAACGAAGTGGTGGAAGCTTAGAGGGGAAGAGGCACAAACATTTAAGGAGAGGATGCTAGGCGAGGGGCCTTGGGAAGAAGGAGCAGATGTAGATGATATGTGGCTAAAGATGGTGACATGTGTTCGGAAGGTGGCCTCAGAAGTGTTTGGTGTGAGTAGGGGAGGCAAGCAGGAAGTGAAAGAGACTTGGTGGTGGAATGACGAGGTGCAAAGGGCTATTAAGGAGAAGAAGGAGTGTTTCAAACGCCTTCACCTCGACAAGAACACAACCAACATCGAGGGCTATAGATTAGCGAAGAGGTCTGCAAAGCGAGCTATAAGTGTAGCGAAAGGTCAGGCTTTTGATAACCTTTATCAACGGCTAGGTACGAAGGAAGGAGAGAAGGACATTTATAGGATAGCAAGGGCCCGCGAGAGGAAGACAAGGGACATAAACCAAATCAAATGCATCAAGGATGGGACAGATCGACTTCTGGTGAAGGATGAGGAGATCAAGGACAGATGGCGAGAATACTTCGACAAGTTGTTTAATAGGGAAAATGAGGGTCCTACCTTCGAGTTGGAAGACTCATTTGATGATACCAACAGACGCTTTGTGAGGAGGATTCAGGAGGCAGAGATCGGGGAGGCTCTGAAGAGGATGAAGGGAGGTAAAGCAATGGGTCCCGATGGCATCCCCATTGAGGTGTGGAGATGCCTGGGCGAGAGGGCGGTAGTATGGTTAACTAAGCATTTTAACCTAATTTTCCGGTCAAACAAGATGCCGGAGGAATGGAGGAGAAGTATATTAGTACCAATCTTCAAGAGCAAGGGAGATGTTCAAAGTTGTACTAACTACCGGGGATTAAGCTGATGAGCCATACGATGAAGCTTTGGGAGAGGGTTATCGAGCATCGCCTAAGAAGATTGACAAGGGTGACCCAAAACCAGTTTGGGTTCATGCCTGGAAGGTCGACCATGGAGGCAATTTTCTTAGTGTGACAGTTGATGGAGAGATATAGAAAGGAGAAGAAGGACTTACATATAGTCTTTATTGACCTAGAGAAGGCGTATGACAAAGTACCGAGAGACGTCATGTGGTGGGCCTTAGAAAAACACAACGTCCCAACTAAGTATATTACCCTCATCAAGGATAAGTACAAGGATGCGATGACTTGTGTTCGAACATGTGATGGCGATACCAGTGACTTTTCAATTAAAATAGGACTACATCAGGAGTCAGCATTGAGCCCTTATCTATTTGCTTTGGTGATGGATGAGGTCACAAGGGACATACAGGGTGATATCCCTTGGTGTATGCTCTTTGCTGATGATGTGGTGCTAGTTGACGAGAGTAGGGCAGAGGTTAATATGAAGTTAGAGCTGTGGAGACACACGTTAGAGTCGAGGGGGTTCAGACTGAGTAGGACCAAGACCGAGTATATGATGTGCGACTTTAGCCCGACTAGGCATGAGGATGGGGACGTTAGCCTCGAAGGTCAAGTGGTGGCCAAGAAGGATATTTTCCGGTATCTAGGATCAATGCTTCAGAAAGATGGAGACATTAATGAAGATGTTAGACATAGAATTTCAGCTGGTTGGTTGAAGTGGCGGCAGGCTTCGGGCGTCCTCTGTGACAAGAAGGTGCCACAGAGGCTAAAAGGTAAGTTCTATAGGACGGCGATTCGCCCGGCGATGTTATACGGTGCTGAATGTTGGCCTACAAAAAGGCGACATATCCAGCAACTGAGTGTAGCAGAGATGCGTATGCTGCATTGGTTCTGCGGGCATACAAGAAGGGATAGAGTCCGGAACGAAGAGATTCGAGATAGGGTCGGGGTGGCACCTATCGAGGACAAGTTGATTCAACATCGGTTGAGATGGTTTGGACATGTACAACGGAGGCCTCCCGAGGCGCCGGTGCGTAGTGGAGTTTTAAAGCGGGGCGATAATGTAAAGAGAGGTAGAGGTAGACCTAGACTAACTTGGGACGAGATGGTTAAGAGAGACCTTAAGGAGTGGAATATCGCTAAGGAATTAGCTATGGATAGGAGCGCTTGGAGATTAGCAATTAACGTACCTGAACCGTGACCTTTGTTACTTTTTGTTTAACCCCTAACTCTTCCTTTGGCTTTTGCCCTTTTTGTGTTTCTTATTCTTGTTTTTTGTGGGTTTCATCTCTAGCCTACCCCAACTTGCTTGGGACAAAAGGCTAAGTTGTTGTTGTTGTTGTTGTTGTTGCTTACTCTTGGAAAATAGCCGTTTATGAAATAAAAAAACCCCTCACTTACTTAATGAAGTTAGTTAATCTAGATACTACTTGATAAATAACTGCACAAGGAAAATAAAATGAAGTGCTTTACAACTTAACTTGAGTTTTATTGAATTACAACTTTATATTGAAATAGTTATTTATCTTGTACCATTAAAACAACTCATACGTATGCATTCATATAGGATCGACGACTGTCGCCGACGGAACCTACGAGCTGGTGCTAGAGCCCGAGAGTGAGCAGTGTGAAGCTCGGATCAATCTAACTAAAGTCATCAAGGACCCGAGCCAAAGTTCGAAGAGCCCAATGCTAGCTTTGCTTAGGAAGGCAAGCCCGGAGCGTAACCCCTACTTTGAAACTTATGAAACTTTTACTTATATATGGTATTATGCATTAAGTTTGTACGAGTTGATTGAAACCCTAGATGCTTGATCCTCGGTACCAATGATATAAACACTAGCATGTGTCGGTCGCTAGATTGCCATGCTAATAGGACTCTAGTAGAAGTCGAGTGATTTCCTGTCACTCGCGAGATATAGGAGTTGCTTGTTTAACTTATATTGGAATCATAAGGTCGACGGACGGGGCTATGTTACGATATTTCTGTTGATGGTTGAGGCCCCTTCTGTTTAGTGAAAATGCTAAGGTCGCGGTGTGTGGTGATGGTGGTCAAGTTTTTAAACGTACTAACCACATGCCGAGAATATGGTAATCGGTAAGCTCAAGTACCTGATTGAACCGGGGTGTGGACATACCTCCCACCGTCTTGATGTCGTTCCTAAGGGCACATGGTGAGTGCACGAGCAGCCATGGCTCGGCGTCGTTCCATGGTTCGTGGACCTCTGTACTCAAGGATGGTGGCCCTATTCCATGAAATGGGAATAAAGGGAAAAAGTTGCACGTGTGACTCTATGAGTAAGAACATGACGTGTGTTTAGGTTTCCTCTTGCAAGCTTAAGAAATTCAATTCGAATCGTCCATTTCTCGTAGCCATTGAGACTGCTTAATCCTTTTACCACATAGAGTAAGAAGAGGAACAATGTGATGATTGATCTAGTTGGATGCTCAATTAGTTATTTCCGCCATGTGTGATTTGGATAGTTGCTTACCTATAATGGTTAATCAACTAGAACTTGATACTAAAACTTGAAAGCAAGGACTCACTCTGAGATGCTTTTTGGCAAAAACAACCTTTAGCCAAAAGCCTTGTATGTCTAGGAGTCAGCTAAGTATATACCACTAGTCGGGTAAGCCTTGCTGAGTATTAGTATACTCAGCCTCGCTTGTGGCTTGTTTTCAGGTGAGACCTTTGATGACATGGTTGCTAGTTCTGGCCGTGTACTCTTCCTCCTGGCGTTAGAAATATGCCCTAGAGGTAATCATAGAGATGATCATATTTCGTTGTATCCATGATGTATTATGTGTTCATTGAATATCCATGAAAGATTTTATGAGAAAGGTGGGACAGCATGGTATAACGTCTAGATAAAGCATCGGCAATCAGATTGTCTTTCCCTTTCTTATGTTTAATGATGTAAGGGAATGACTCTATGAACTCAATCTATTTAGCATGACGTTTGTTCATATTAGCTTGCCCTTTAAGGTACTTCAAAGATTCATGATCCGAATGTATGACAAATTCTTTATACCATAGATAATGTTGCCAAGTTTGTAAAACTCACACTAAAGCATAAAGTTCTTTGTCATATGTAGAATGATTCAGTGAAGGACCATGCAATTTTTCACTAAAGAAAGCAACATGTTTACCTTCTTGTATGAGCACTCCTCCAATGCTAATCCCACTTGCATCGCACTCAAGCTTGAAGGTCTTCTCAAAATCAGGAAGTTGCAGCAATGGTGCTTGTGTGAGCTTTGATTTGAGAGCATCAAAAGCTTGTTGTTGCGCTGATCTCCATTAAAATAACACTCCATTCTTTGTCAACCCATGGAGAGGTGCTTCAATGGTGCTGAAATCCCGCACGAAATGCTGGTAAAAACCTGCAAGACCAAGAAAACTTCAAACCTGCGTGACCGTAGTCGGAAGTGGCCAGCTTGTGATGGCAACAATCTTTGCCTCGCTACCTCAATGCCCTGCGATGTAACAACATAACCAAGAAAAGACACATGATCGGTGCAAAAGGTGCACTTCTCAAGGTTATCAAATAAACGTGAATCGCACAAGACATTAAAAACAGCACGCAAATGTTCAAGATGTGCATCATATGACCTGCTGTAAATAAGGATATCATCAAAATAAACCACCACAAATTTACCAATGAAAGCACGTAAAACCTCGTTCATCAATCTCATGAAGGTACTGGGCGCATTAGTTAAACCAAAAGGCATGACTAACCATTCATAAAGACCGAACTTAGTTTTAAAGGCAGTTTTCCATTCATCCCCTAAAGCCATATGAATCTGATGATATCCACTACGTAAATCAATCTTGGAGAAAATAACAGAATCACTCAGCTCATCAAGCATGTCATCCAAACGAGGAATAGGATAGCGATATCGAATGGTAATATTATTGATGGCTCAACAATCAACACACATGCGCCAAGTGCCATCTTTCTTAGGAACTAAACGAACAGGAACAGAACAAGGACTAAGGCTCTCACGAATGTACCCGCGGTCTAGAAGGTCTTGGACTTATCGCTGAATTTCCTTAGTCTCGTCGGGATTGGTCCTGTAGGCGGCACGGTTTGGCAAGCTCACCCCTGGAATCAAATCAATCTTGTGCTCAATGCCTCGCACAGGAGGTAATCTGGGGTGTAGCTCTGATGGAAAGATATCCATATACTCCTACAAAAGGTTAGCAACAGCAGGTGACAAAGCAATGGAGGCGACCTCAATGGAATATAAAGCATGTTTGCACACTAAAGCATAGCAAGGTCCAGTAGAGGCAGATAACTCATCAAGATCAGATTTAGTTGCAAACAAAATATGATTGTTTAACTTAATAGGTTGCTGATTTTCAGAATTGAAAACACCCTTTTGTTCAGCATTATTCTTTTTCTCATTCTCAAATTGCACAATTTCAGTGGGAGTCATTGGCAGCAACACAATTTTCTTCCCTTATGCATGAGAGTATACTTATTAGATCTACCATAGTGAATAGCATCAGTATCAAACTCCCAAGGACGTCCCAACAAAAGAGAGCAATCATCCATAGGCACCACATCAAAATCAGCAAAGTCATGGTAAGATCCAATTGAAAAATGTATCCTTGCTGTTTTTGTTACCTTTACCTTACCGTTGTTGTTAAACCATTGAATGTGCTAAGGATGTGGATGCTCCTGTGTGGTCAAGCCAAGCTTCTTGACCACCTCAACATTCACCAAATTGTTGCAGCTACCTCCGTCAATAATTGTATGCACACAGCAGTCCTTGACGACAAGAAACATGTTGAAAAGGCTGTGACGTTGGCGTTTGTCGTTCTCTCCCACCGTGGCTCTCAAAGCTCGATGCACAATTAAGGTCTTGTAGTTGTTGGTTGCTGATGTACCAAGAACCTCCTCAGCACCATCATCGGAACCTGAAATGTTAGTTGCAATAATATTTTTATCTTCAATATCAGAAGTACTAACATACCCACCATCAGCAGTAGCAATGATGGTCCATTTGCTAGGGCAATCTCGCTGCATATGGCCAAACCCCTGGCAGCGGTGGCACTTGATGTCGGATGTGTGACCAGTGGATGTGTTAGCCTTTGCTGCAACACCAGGAGGCGACTGGGACTTGCTGCTATATTGCCCCTTTGATGTTGAAGGTGCGGTGCTGCGTACAACACCGGTGGAGGAAGGTGTGGCCGCACGTACGCTCGAGGAGGGCGCCGCTTTGGCTGGCGCCGAAAGCTGTCGTGGCGTGAAGGTGTGGTTCTACCGCTGCTGTTGGTGACCCTACAGTTCTTTTTCTGCCAACATAGCAAGTTGAAACAAATGTTGTATAGAATGATATTCCTTATAATCAACTATGTCCTAGATCTCACGCCGCAAGCCCCCATAAAACCTAACAATCTGGTCTTTCTGATCCTCAACTGCCCCACAACGAAGCATACCTTTCTGCAACTTTTGGTAGTACTCTTGGACAGACATGTCACCCTGATCAAAGCGTTGTAATTTCTTACGAAGATCACATCTATATGATGGAGGAACAAACCTAGGGCGCATCTCTTCTTTTAACGCAGTCCATGTCTATGGGGCATTACGTGCATTGACAAGTTCATTCCACCAAATGATAGCAAAATCTTTAAACTCACAAGTGGCTTTTCTAACTCTATGAAACTCCATAGTGGCTTCTCTATCTCTATGACGCTCAAGAACAAGATGGGAGCTAAATTTCTGTTCTACCGTCATCTTCCAATCCAAGTAAGTCTCAGCATCATAAGATCCATAAAACAGTGGAATCGAAAACTTAATCTTAGCATAAGAATCATTATCTTGCTCAGGAGCATGAGGACGACGTCTACCATTACCTCCCATACCTTGACGATGACGTAGAAGGTGACGGCGCTGCTGTGCATCAACCTCGTCGTCGTTGAACTCGTTCTCTGTGTCGTTGTGAACAAGGCCACCGGTAGCAGGGACGATGGGGGGTGGAGTATGCTGGGGAAAATGAGCCTCCACCGCGTCCAGCCGTGCAGCTAGAGGCCACTGTCAACTATTGGTTGAGTAGGAGTACTCAAGCCATGTCTGTTCGTGCATGAGCCCATAGAGTCACACACTTAAGGGGCTGGAAGCCTAATGAGGATATGATCCGAATTAGACTGGGCTTAGGTGCACTAATGCGCCTCGGTTAGGAAGCCCATTAGTGGGTGCCTATAAAAGAAGGGGTGGGGGCGCATGGAGGGGCTAACCCTAATTCCACGCCTGCTGGCAGTCGCTTGTTCCGACGCCCGCGCCCACGGTTGCCCTCGCGGACCTAGCAGTCCGGAGTGCAATGCTTCTTCCCCATACGTGTGGATACCTTGGAGGTGCTGCATCTGTTGCACGAGGACGAGCCGCATGATAGGAGTCTTGCAACTGCACTGCCAGCGACTGACTGCACTACCCCAACGTGCTACAGAAGTTCCACACCCACACGTCTAGTGGTAATTCCGTGATCTATAATAGCAGTATTCCTGCTTTATACGATGGAAATTTTTGTTTATCACTAGCGTAGCCCACCTCATATCCCTTCAGTGGTATCAGAGCAGTAGCTGCTTCATTATAGGTTCGGATGTGTGCATATGGAGATATGCGTGGATGTAGATGAATCCCTAATCCTATTTCGTGTCCTCGCTACGATGGTCGTGTAATGACATACTCCTACCGGTTGGGTATCCACCATTGGAGTTAAGTGATACACGTAAACCCAGTCAAAGCAGGTGGAGATCAATGAGATCGGTCGAATCGAAACCTAGGATGAATCACCAGATGCATATCATGCGTGAGGTGGCATATTGGACTTGCTACCGGGTTGAGGAAGTTGCAGAAACATGCTGTTCGGTAAAACAGCCATAACTTTTGCATACAAACTCGGATTGAGGCAAATTTTATATGAAAATTCATCTACAGAAAATTTTTGCTGAAATTTGATTTTCCAAAAATGGCTTGGAAGATGGAGGTTCGGGCGTTCGAAGTTTAGACATTGTTGCGCTTAACTTGTTTTTGCAGGATTATGTGTGATCGGTATGGCCCTTATGTGTATGTGATGCATGTATGTAATGTTCATGACCTGCGTGTCATGAGTAATGCAATACGGCAAGAGTCAAATGTATTGCCAATTTGTATAATGGCCTGCGTGCCAAGCTATGATTATCCGATCCGACAATGTAACTAGAAACTGGTAGTTATAGTTCTTGGAGGACTCGTCACCTGGAGGATGGTGCACATGGAACATGGAGATGGAGATCATCATGGTGGACAGATTCTATGGAGATGGAGATCACCATGTGAATATGGGCCATATGATAGGAGGATGAGTCCCAATCTTCCGAGAGGTACGGTAAACTTGATTGGTGGAGAACTCGACGTTGATAATCCAAGACTCCGTACGAACAGAACCTCGCAATCACTACACCATTGCTTCGTTGGTTATCACTCATGTCACACGAATGATCTCACCATGAAGGCTTATCCCTGCAAGCGCAATCAAGAACACAAGCAAGAACAGGAGATGCAATCAAACAGACTTGATTACGAGATGGAGTCTCACAAACCGATGAACGACGACCCTGTTTGATGACAAATTGAATCTAAGCAAAACTCAAGCTCTAATGTGGTGATGGCTACTGCATAAAAGGGAGTTAGAGGCGTGCAATCACCCTGGACGCAACCCTAATGGGCTCCAACATGGTACACGGGCCAACGGCCCAACAGACGGTGACATAGCACCCTAACAGATTCTGGATGTCCACTTGTATCGATGATTCCTATCGACTCAAAAGAAATTTTGAGGTGGGACTGATGTCTTTGGAAGCTCTATGAAATTATGGTTCCAACCATATATAGAACATCCAAATCCGACTCCGTATGTGGCCAGCGCGTCAGTTTTGGTGAAGTCAGGTTCTGGAATCCGAGGTGGAGTCGAAGTCGAGTTGGACATAGACTCCTCCTTGGTGTGGATGTCCTAGCTCCTCCTCCTTGACTCCTTTGCCTTCTCCAAGTCCTTGCTGGTCCTGTCCATTGTTCCTAATCAATAACACATGCATGGAACCAAGCGTAAGTTCTGAAAAACAATTGACAAGGTTAAAACATACCTAAAGATCCAACTATCGCGCACGTGCTCTAGTGATTGGTCCTTGCATTGTATGCAAAGGAGAGATGTCCTCATCACCATACTGATTCACAACTATATGTTTGCCGTTCTTATCATTTTACTTCTACTTGCGATAATGTGTTTTCTGCATACGATAGAAGTGGACTGATCGATCCCTCGCAATGTTTAAGTTTAAATGCCCTCCCAACTAGACCTTCCTCCATCGCATGTCTTGTACAATTAGTGGTGGGTCTATAAAATTAGGGTGCCACAAGTTTTCCTTCACTTGATGAGTTTGTATGGGATAGTTACATGCGTAAAGGGTCGGAAATCTTAAGCAAGGTCATCTTAACGGTTAAGAACCTTGGGGCATAAAGGTTGGGAGCCGAGACATAATGTCACCTAACAACAAGAGTCATATGTGATATGATTAGCAAAGAGTTGTTTACCGATCTACCTATCTACTAGCGGTGATGCTAAAGCTCACTAGTCGACTTGATAGTTGTGGGTCTTGAATCACTAAGTATCAATGGAGGGATATTAATTTTAGTGGGAGTAGATTCTGTTAAATGTTTAATGTGATTTACTCTATCATGGATACGTTTGTCTTAGTATTTTGCTGTATTATTTTGTTGTAGATCAATGGCACCTAGCACCACCACATCTTTTACTTTGCGTTCGATCCTTGAGAAGGATAATTTGAATGGGACTAACCATACAAATTGGATCCGTAACCTAAGAATTATTCTTAGGGCTGAGAAAAAGGAAGACGTTCTGGATACCCCATTACTAGAAGAGCCTGCTGAGAATGCAACTGTTGCTATCAAGAATGCTTACAAGAAAGCATGCAACAACAATCTTGAAGTGAGTTGCCTTATGCTCGCTTCCATGGAACAGGAGCTGCAGATGCAGTTTGAGACAAACCATGAGGCGCATGATATGATCGTGGTGCTTCAGGACAGGTTCCAGACACAGGCCAGGACTGAAAGGTTCAATGTGTCCAAGGCCTTTGTTGAGAGCAAGCTAGTAGAGGGCACAGCAGTGGGGCCGCATGTGATCAAGATGGTTGGTTACACGCAGATGTTGGAGAAGCTGGGCTTCCCACTCGGCCAAGAGTTGGCCACTAATTTCATTCTTGCGTCTTTACCGCGAGCTATGGGAACTTCATCTCGAACTACCACATGCACGAGGCTAAAAAGGGCTTGAATGAGCTATGTGGCATGCTCAAGAAAGCAGAAAGTGACATCAAGAAGAGCACGGACCGCGGCCATGTGATGGCGGTCTAGAACAAGCCTAACTTCAAGAAGAAGGGTACTTCTTGGAAGAAGAAGGGCAAGGCTAACATTAAGAACCCCACACCGAACCCAGAACTAAGGCTAAAACTGGACCAGTTGCTGACATTGAGTGCTTTCACTATCATGAAAAGGGTCACTGGAAGAGAAACTGCAAGGTGTAATTGGCTTCTTTGAAGAACCGCGGAAGTAAGAGTACTTCCAAATCAGGTACCCTTACTGTTTATGTTATGGATATTTTGATATCTGATTCTTTTGTCAATTCGTGGGTATTTGATACCGGATCGGTTGCTCACATTTGCAATTCGATGCAGGGGCTGACAAGAAGTAGAAGCGTGGCAAGAGGAAAAGTTGATTTCCGCTTGGGGAATAATGCAAGAGTTGCTGCATTGAGCGTCGGGACGATGCAACTTCACCTCCCGTCAATATTTATTATGGACTTGAATAATTGTTATTTTGTTCCTAGTTTGAGTTGAAACATTATATCTCCTTCATGTTTGATGATGGATGGTTATTCGTTTGCGAGTGAAAATAATAGTTCTATGATCTCTAAGAATGATAGGTTTGTGGCTTCTGCGCCTGTTAAGAATGGGTTGTTTGTTTTAAATCTTGATGATTCACCTATCTGTAATGTAAGTGCTAAAAGGCTTCGGCCTAATGATTTGAGTCCCACCTATATGTGGCATTATCGTTTGGATCATATAAGTGAGAAGTGCATGAAGAAGCTCCATTCAGATGGGCTTCTAACTTTGTTTGATTTTGAATCATACGAGACATGTGAAGCTTGTTTGCTAGGCAAGATGACCAAGACACCATTCATAGGTTTCCCCGAGAGAGCATCAGACTTGCTGGAACTCATACATACTGATGTGTGCGGACCAATGAGCACGACGGCTAGAGGAGGATTCCAATACTTCATAACTTTCACTGATTATTTGAGTAGATATGGCTATGTCTATTTGATGAAGCATAAGTTTGAAACCTTTGAAAAGGTCAAGGAATTTCAGAATGAGGTTGAAAATCAACGTGGCAAGAAAATTAAGGCCTTGCGATCTGATCGAGGAGGCGAGTATTTGAGTCATTAGTTTAGCAATCATCTGAAGAGTTGCGGAATTGTTCCACAACTCACATCGCCTGGAACACCTCAGAGAAATGGTGTGTCCGAGTGACGTAATCGAACTTTGTTGGACATGGTTCGGTCGATGATGAGCCAGTCGGACCTATCGTTATCATTTTGGGGTTACGCTTTAGAAACAGCAGCTTTTCACACTAAACAGGGTACCGTCTAAATCCGTAGTTAAGACACCATATGAGATATGGACCGAGAAGACTCCCAGCTTGTCTTTTCTGAAAATTTGGGGATGTGAAGTTTTTGTCAAGCGAATTCAGTCGGACAAGCTAACTCCCAAATCGGATAAGTGCATATTCATGGGATATCCAAAGGAAACTTTAGGGTATTACTTCTACAACTGATCAGAGGGCAAAGTGTTTGTTGCTCGGAATGTTGCTTTCTTAGAGAAAGAGTTTCTCAAGAAGGAGAAAAGTGGACAGAAGGTGTATCTTGAAGAGGTTCAAGATGAGCCAATCAGGAAAGATTCAACAAGTGATGCTAATGTAGCAGAACAAGTTGAGATACCCGTGGCAAGAGAAGCACCACCGCAGCCACGAAGGTCGGCAAGGCTCCGCGCGGCGTGCGAGATATTATTGCTGGACAGTGATGAGCCTGCAATATATGCAGAAGCGATGATGGACTCAGATTCTGAGAAATGGCAGAGTGCCATGAGATCCGAGATAGACTCCATGGGAGACAATCAAGTTTGGAACTTGGTTGACCCGCCTGATGGTGTTAAAGCCATAGAGTGCAAATGGATCTATAAGAAGAAGAAAGATATGGATGGAAATGCTCACATCTATAAGGCTCGACTTGTCGCAAAAGGGTTTAGACAAGTTCAAGGAGTTGACTACGACGAGACATTCTCTCCCGTAGCGATGCTTAAATCTATCCGGATCATTCTAGCAATAGCCGCGTATTTCGATTATGAGATATGGCAGATGGATGTCAAAATAGCTTTCCTGAACAGAAACCTGGATGAGGACGTGTATATGATACAGCCTGAAGGTTTTGTCGATCCGACCAATGCTGGAAAGGTATGCAAACTTTAGAAATCCATTTATGGGTTGAAGCAAGCATCTCGGAGTTGGAATATTCATTTTGATGAAGTAGTCAAAGGGTTTGGTTTTCTTCAGAACGAAGAAGAAGCTTGTGTTTACAAGAAGGAAAGTGGGAGCTATGTTGCATTTCTGATCATGTATATAGATGACATATTGCTGATTGGGAATGATATTCCTATGCTGGAATCCGTAAAGACTTCACTGAAAAATAGTTTTTCTATGAAGGACTTAGGGGAAGCCGCATACATTCTGGGCATAAGAATCTATAGAGATAGATCGAGAAGGCTTATTGGATTAAGCCAAGATACTTACATTGACAAGGTGTTGAAACATTTCAACATGGAACAATCAAAAAAAGGGTTCTTGCCTATGTCACACGGAATACATCTCAGCAAGACTCAGTGTCCTTCGACGACTGATGAGCTAGATCGCATGAGCAAGGTTCCACACACTTCGGCAATTGGACCTATCATGTACGCGATGATAAGTACACACACAGATGTCTCATATGCTCTAAGTGCTACGAGCAGGTACCAGTCTGATCTAGGTGAGAGTCACTGGACAGCGGTGAAAAACATTCTTAAGTAATTCAGAAGGACTAAAGATGTGTTCCTAGTCTATGGAGATGAGGAGGAGCTCACTGTAATGGGTTACACTAATGCTAGCTTCCAAACCGACAAAGATGATTCAAAGTCGCAATAGCGGTGAAAAACATTCTTAAGTAATTCAGAAGGACTAAAGATGTGTTCCTAGTCTATGGAGATGAGGAGGAGCTCACTGTAATGGGTTACACTAATGCTAGCTTCCAAACCGACAAAGATGATTCAAAGTCACAATCAGGATTTGTGTTCACATTGAATGGTGGTGCTGTAAGTTGGAAAAGTTCCAAGCAGGATACCGTAGCTGATTCTACAACAAAAGTTGAGTACACTGCAGCTTTAGAAGCTGCAAAGGAAGGTGTTTGGATGAGGAAGTTCGTCATTGAGCTTGGTGTGTTTCCAAATGCGTCCAGCCCATTGAACCTCTACTATGACAACAATGGCAATAGTGCAGGCTAAGGAGCCAAGGAACCACCAGAAGAACAAGCATGTACTGTGAAAGTTTCACCTCATATAAGAGTTCATCAGATGGGGTGAGATCCAGGTATGCAAGATACACACGGATTTGAATGTTGCTGATCCTTTGAAAAGGCTCTTCCACAGCCTAAGCATGAAGCGCACACAAGAGCTATGGGTATTAGATATCTTCTATATTAGACTCTAGTGCAAGTGGGAGACTGTTAGAAATATGCCCTAGAGGTAATCATAAAGATGATCATATTTCGTTGTATCCATGATGTATTATGTGTTCATTGAATATCCATGAAAGGCAACTTGTATTGATTGGCAATTATGTGAATTGTTTGTGAGACGCTTTACTTGTATGGTTATTCTAAAGTTGTTCCAAGTCGGAGTTTATGTATGTACACACATGAATATTAGACTAGCACATGTGTTAGTTGATGACTGTGTTCCACAAGTCATAGACATGGAGATGTCAAACTAATAATGTGGGAGCCTGTATGACATGAGGCTGGACCGACCCAACTTGAGAAATAGTGATTTCTCATTACACAATGTGTACGTTGTGTTCTTAGACCTGAGATTATCGCATGTACTCAAGATGTGAACCGACCTACTTAGGAGCCATCAAACACTACTCCGTAACTGGGTATTCATAAAGGTGGTTCTCAGGTTTGTCAAGAAGCATGCTGTGAGGTATGGTCAGTCAAGATAGGATTTGCCCCTCTCTACTTGAGAGAGAGATATCTCTAGGCCCCTCGGGTGATCAGATCAAGAAATGCATGGCTATGCTAGGGTTAAGTGTTAACCCGGATCACAACATCGAGAAAGAGAGGTCAGTTTGGAGCTAGACCAAATATTGTGAGGCAAAGGGAATAGCATGTATATGAGATTGTGACGGCTCATCTAATATGATCTTTGCGCACGAATAGGAGTTGACACGTCTTGCTAGAGGCCACTGTCAACTATTGGTCGAGTAGGAGTACTCGGGCCATGTCTGTTCGTGCGTAAGCCCATAGGGTCACACACTTAAGGGGCTGGAAGCCTAACGAGGATATGATCCGAATTAGACTGGGCTTAGGTGCACTAATGGGCCTCAGTTAGGAAGCCCATTAGTGGGCGCCTATAAAAGAAGGGGTGGGGGCGCATGGAGGGGCTAACCCTAATTCCACGCCTGCTGGCAGCGGCTTGTTCCCACGCCCGCGCCCACGGTTGCCCTCGCGGACCTAGCAGTCCGGAGTGCGATGCTTCTTCCTCGTACTTGTGGATACCTTGGAGGTGCTGCATCTACTGCACGAGGACGAGCTGCATGTGAGGAGTCTTGCAATTGCACTGCCGGCGACCGACTGCACTACCCCGACGTGATACAGAAGTTCCGCACCGGTGCGTCTAGTGGTAATTCCATGATCTATAACAGCAGTATTCCTAGTTTATGCGGTGGACATTTTTGTTTATTGCTAGCGTAGCCCACCTCATATCCCTTCACCTGGTTGGACGGTGGAATGGGATGCGTCCCCGGCCAATGATGATAACGCTGAATGATGTCATGTACATGCTTCATCATGATATATTGTATTGTTGTTAGAACTTTCGCTTATTTTCTACTGCACTATTGAACTTAGAAAGTACTTGTTTATAAATATTTTCGAACTTGGTTTGTAATAATAGTTTCTGTTGAACTCTAGAATGTAAAATTTATGGATTGTTGTAATCTTTGAGCTCACCTTCGTGTGGGTTGTATGTATGCATTGTTTCTATTGAAATTTTAGTGGTTGCATCGGGATGTTACCTGACGGACCGTTGTTTTACTCCGTTTTAAGTGCGTGCTAGCCCAAATTGCCTCTATGGTGATGGTTAGCGCACTTAAGCCGGATTAATTCAGGTGGTTCTGCTACAACGGAGACCCCCTTTGGACTATAAAAGGGAGGGTCATCCGCCTAGGAAAGACACCTCGATAGATCTCAATCATACCACATCATCCACTCGCAAGCTTGTAACTCCCCTAACTCTCATGAGCACCTGGGCTCGAGCAATACAACCGACTGACCCCCGACTGGACGTAGGGCACGATTGCCTGAACCACTATAAATCTTAAGTCATTGTGTGCTAGGCCACCTCCGATCATGATGCGCGATACACATTTCGAGTTGGTTTAGCTGCCGGCCATTTCCGGAATCGACAGATTGTTAACTCAGACAAAACTAAAACAACCAATATTTAGAAGGACTTTTTTCTTTACAAATAAGGACGACCTGCTTCAGCCCCTTTCGAGAACTAGGTTGTATGTCTAATTGTAAACTAAGCGATTGGAAACCCCCCTTGCCCTCCCTGGCGGCACAAGGGGCGACACCGTGCCACCACCTGACCCCCACCACCGCCACTGGTGACCAGTCGGATGGCGGCGGCCTGCGGCTAAGCTGAAGCTAGCTCAGCTCGCCTCCTCACTCTCTCCCTTCTCTCTTTCCCTACCAGCCTCACAAACATTGTTCGTTGTTGCAGCTCCGCCCGTTCACCGCTGCCAGCCGTCGGGGGCCAGATCTGGCCTCCCCTTCGCCAAATCTGACCCCCCCCCCTCGAGCTAGATCTGGTTGTGGCCCACCTCCCTTGGCGGGAGTCGCCGGGGGGCAGCCCTCTCTCGTTGGTGCTTGCTGCCGGGGGGCTAGCCTTCCCTCACCCGCCCTGGGGTGTCGCCTCCACATGGGAGGACGTGATGGCGGTCACCGCCCTGGCCGTGGCGTGGTGGGGGAGTGTGCACCCTAGGTTGGCGACCCCATCGTCAGTGACTTGGTGCCGGTGGCCAGCGTTACGGCTGCGCCCGCCCCCCCCCCCCCCACCCCCCCCCACCCCCGCGTCCCCTCTCTCGCGAGGGTGATGCAGGGCATTTACACCGCCCACCACTAGGTCCCCCGCCTCCACCCGCTCGGTCACCAGCCACCAGCCAACCCGCCCCCGGTCTCGGTTGCTAGTTGCCAGATCTGCCCCTTGGCGGCTACGTGCGGCCGCGGGAAGCATCTCCTTTGGGATGAAGCTTCTTACTGTACTTGCTTGTATTATCACTTCCACCGTCATGGTAGCTTAGGTCGCCTGGTCGTTCGTTTTGATCTCTAGCGGTCGACTTGCTGCTTCGAATTTGACAGATGCTTTGCTGTCGAGAGCGGATGGTTTGCCGTGGTTGTTTATCTGCGTTGACGAATGCTTTGTCGTCATTGTTCCTCTGTTGGTGGATGCTTTGCCACCTCTAGCTGTTTGAGCGGATGCTTTTCTACCATTAATTGCGTCGTCTGGTGGATGCTTTGCCATCGTTGTCATGATGATGTTGTATCTTTAGTAGCAGGTTGAGTTGTTTAGCGTCATCCTTTTGGTTTTGGGAGGCTTGAGTGTGTTTTCTCTCCCTCCATTTTTTCTTGCTTTCTTGTTTTGTGCTTGGTCGCGTGCCACTACTTTAGTGGTGCTTTGTAACTCGGCACTACGAGAGTTCTCTCGTAGTTGCATCATTGTATTTCTCTCCTTCTTAATAAAAACATGCTCAAACATGGTCGTGAAAAAAAATAAGCGATTGGTTACTATAATATCCTGAAGGTTACAGACGTCTACCGTCCTTGTGATCGACTATTATAAAAAGCTCATATGTTTCGCTTGTGTCACCTACCCCTTTTCCCAAGAATGGTACGGAAGTATGCACTTTATGAATATAATCGTCTCAAAATTCCTGAGTTTCGAATCATACCTATTTTCATGAGGGATTCATAAAAAGAACACAAAAGCATATCCCTGTTCAAACCGATCAAGTGAGCCAAGGTCCATTAGAGTACAATAATGACTTCGTGACCAAGCAAACCCATACTTGGGCTGTCAGTTTCTTGATCATTCGCTAACTAGGTTCTTGCACCTTGCACGGCATTTCCCCTTTCGCTTTCTTTACGGTCGCAGATTAGACGAACTAGTACGGCCCATGAATGTTGTGCCGGACCTATCATGATGGGGCCCAGGCTGTAGATTTCCATCTACCAACCGTACTGGAACCATCCCCATTCCCCAGCCCCAACCACATAAGCAAAAGCAAAACAAGGGCAGCGTACTGCCACTACCAGAGCAAGAAAACTATCATAATAGCCGATCAGAGAATCAGGCAGGCATAATTTCCATACAGATTGGGTACTGCAAACAGTTTCTGTGAATTATTTCATTTCAGGTTTTTGTAGTAACATAACCTGATCTTTCTATTGAAACTTTTAGGAGAACTTTTTCACTAGTGGCTCGAAGGAACCAAGGATGTCCATAGGTGGGACAAAAACATTTTTTTAGAAAAATACGAAGGACAAAGATGTCCATGGGTAAAGCAAGTAATAACTAGAGCCTATTATTATACAAAAGTTACAATAATGTGATTATCAAGTCCATCTCAATTCGTTCTAGACCGACGGTTAGCAGATGAAATATACAATGAAACTCCGCTCAATATGCAGCTACATGTAGGATTCGCACAACCGGAAACTTCCAATGAACATTCAGCTATTAAGTCGGATATCTTACAATTGCAACTATATGTGTTGCAGATCCAAATCATGGAAGCCCAAGAGTGTCAGCTGGGTTCTCATTTCCTCCTTGTGCTGATCAAGGGGAATACCGACGTGCTCATTCGAGCATGCTGCCCCTCCAACCTTGCTTGAAGTAGCTTTGCTTTCAGAGTGTTCTCCTTTGCGCCTACCAGCTGATGCGCTGGGGATTCAGATATCTCGCATTCCAAGGATTTGGCTGGGTTATTCAGATGCCGTGCTGGACTGCGCACATCGCAAAGATCCCGTGAGGTAGTATATTCATGAAACTGATTTGTCCAGGGCTGGTTGGATTTGTGCCCTAGATATGCATGTTGAGGAGCCTCTGATTTGATCTTCAACAGGTCATCACGTAATCGGCGAGAGACTTGGGTCATAACAGTTTCATTCTGCTCGTCTGTGGAGGCAAGGCCAGCATCATTGCGTGAGCTAATTTCTGGTGTCGAAGCAATAAATTGTTGCCGGCCAATGCTAGACCTCGCCTTGTCTTTCTTTGAGCAAGTTGGTGCATTTGACATTGGTGAGCCTTCAACAGATACACCATTGGAATATTCCAATCTTCTCATTGGTGAATGCATGGAGCTTATGGCCCTCCTTCGAGTGCCTGCAAGATCATGGCTTTTAATGGCACCTCCATGCATGTTCAGTTCAAAGCAATGCAGATCACTGGCAATAGAACTGCCATCATCATCTTCGGCTAGCCGAGGGGCGCTAGTGGCTCCATTAAGGTGCACAGATTCAAGGGATTGCCGGCAAAAACTTGCATCTCGCTTTTCATTAATAATGTTTAAATTATCATTCTTGGAGTTACCGAACCTTTTAGCATGATGAAGAAAACTCTCAATCTCGCTGCTCAGCCGCTCTATGATTGAGGTTTTCCCTGACAAATCTTCTCTCGTATCAGTCTTTTGCATCTGCATTCGCTCATCAAGCCATGCTTCTGAAATATGAACTACTGACTTATCGAACTTGTGCTCATACTCCTTCACATGCTTTTGCTTCAACATCCTGACTTCATCCTCATAGTTTCTAATTCCTTTTGCAAACTCATCACAAAGATCTTCCAACAGGCAGGTTGTCTTCTTCTCTTTCTCCAGAGCCTTCACAGCCTTGCAAAATGCTGATTTCATCTCGGAGAGCTCTTTGCCTAGCTTTCTGTGGAGAGTCTCAGAATGCTTCCTCAGACGTCTCTCATCTTCAAGCTCCTCTTGCACTGAACGAAGGGCTGCTTTGATCTTCTCTTGGTCCTTGTTCCTCCGAGCCATTTTGTCTTCAGTGACTTGCCTTGCAAGAGAATCAATTTCGTGGTGATACCGCTGCCTCTCTTGCATAAGTTCTTGAATGCATGCCTGGGCATGATGCAACTCTCGTTTCAATCCCTTCATTGCTGACACATCAGCTGCATGCTGTTCTTCCAAGCTCCAAATTCGATTGAGAACTTTCAATAGCTCTGTTGACGTTTTAAGATCATTACCTGCCTTCCTAAATCTAGCATTGCAATCCAACGACCGAGTTGGGCTGACAAGGTTCACCGTTGTTGCCTGTCAAATGAATGCACAGTTTTGAAAATTATGTGTTGATTCAAAAGTGTTTTGAGCTGCAGAACTCGAAAACAATAATATGCAATGGCATCATAAGTGATGCGGCAAAACCAGTACAGGATGATAAGATGGACTTATTGCACTTGACAAGCACAATACAGTCCATGAATTCCTATATAGACAAGCCTGAGAGAAGATGGGCATGCTGTCACAACTGGTATTTCTTATTAATGCCCTACGAAAACCACCAAAGGAAGCCAAGTTTGAGGGAGGAAATGAATACGTACCCCAACTGAACTAGTGTAACTCGCAGGAGAAAGAGTCTGCCTTGAAGGGCATTTTTCTTCATGTAACTTATCATGCTCCATCACTGAAGCGGCAACATGTGCTCCAAAGCCACCTGAACTCCGTGGCTGAAATGTAAGAAAGAATCTTGTGACATCTGGTATACATGGTTCGTGAAATAATAAAAAAAGGGGGGGGCGGGGGGGGGGGGGGGGGGGGAAGGCAAAACACACAAAAACAAGTTGTGGCATTCCCAGTGGAAATCAAGATTGCGACAATTCCAAGGAAAATAAACTTCAGAATGATGGCGTCAGGAAACAAAACAAAAGGACAAATCTTAGGTGCCTTCAACTAAAAAGCATTACTGTCTTCAAATAAAATAAGAGGCCAGCAATATTGAATTTGCTCCTGAGAAGCATAAACATTATAATGTGCTTTGTATAAACCAGATTCAAAGTTTTACTTCTGCTGTGTAACAACAGTGCATGATAAATTAGAAAAGAGTGAACAAAATATGCTTCTCTAAATGGTATGTTGGGATCATGGGATCTTACTAAGCTGCATGGTGCATGGCAGAAACATCTGGCCCTCTAGTTCTCTGAGAACATGAAACTTGGGCATGGAAACAGGATTATAACAAACTAACAAGAATAAAGGACAGGTTACAAGCTTTTACATGGATCTATGCCATTTTCCCAATCCATCTTTAGGTACTTAAAAGGTCCCTCTGTTTTGTTATCTGTTATATGCTGTTTCTAATAGAAGCTAGTCCCCCCTCCTGGGAAAAAATTAAGTTAAGCAAACATCATGTACAGGCATCCTAAATACTCCAGGATCATCATGTAGTTTGGTTGTTCCTAAAAATATTATATAGCTTGGTAAAACAGAAGCTAGATTAGGAGAAAGCAGTGAAAAGAAAAATTGCATCGTTATAATAGCAAAGAACCCAGAGGATACAAAAGGAGACGATGGTTGGTGATGCCCTAAGGGATGGAATATTCTTGAGGAAAATGTCAGAAACAATAAAAAGAAATACAATCACAACCATCAAGCATATAATTCTAATATACCAGGTACAGGTTCAAATGGAAGCTCAGTCTCTCAGCAGTCCAGCATAGAGATCCTAGTCATGTAGGCAAGTCTATCAAATAAATCAGCCAGATCATCTTCGATCAATATTAAATGTCCTTGGAGGACCTATGTTTTAATATTCTTTATGTTTTACTTAAGCTTGTTGTTTGGGACACTAAATAATCAACCAGCAAAGTTCTAAAGATAACGGGGCTATGCCTCCATCTTTGAAACAAACACTAAAACACTTCAAACTGAGTAAAGGCAAAGCATACTCCAAAATTCGGTTGTATTAAATAATAATTTTATAGCTCTTATACTACTTCTCAACAGAAATTCATGATGCAGTTCATTAATGTAGCAACAAAAGCTGGAATAACTACAGTAGCCACCTACAGATCCACCATATGTCCAGCACCTCATAAGTCAAATAAGTACCAGCAAACACTAAATTGAAAGGGTCGTACAGACAATACTATCACAAAACAAGGATGCAGCTTTTATGGCTGCATTACTTCCTGACCTTGACAACTAAACAAAAGTAGGTGGAGAAGAAATATGTAAAATCCATATAAGAGTACGCTAAATCTCAGAGGATACTATCCAACTACTATAATTGAAACGGAGAGTGCTTGGTGCTAGATTTTGTGCTTTGAACTGTTCCTGATGAAGAACTGAAGAGAGTGTTTACATTTGCACAGCCTAGGGTCTTCTTACACCTAAAATCGAAAAATGACAAGAAGCTTATGAAACCGTAGAGATGATTTAGCCGTCTCTGCTGTGGTTTTCAGAAAGGAAACTAAACACTAGTGATTTCTGAAAACAGATAATTTTAGCTAATAATCCACCAAAGGTTTCATATTAAGTGACTGAAAAGGCAACGTTTTCTGAATAATTTGATGCAAGATCGAATGACGTAATCCAAGACCAAATAAAAGAAAAGATGGAAGGAAAAGCAGGGCATGATGCACACATACAGACATCAAGCTGACCACTAACGTCATCAAGTTGACTGGGGGGGGAAGCGACGCAGATGGCGAAGTTCTTACCCGATCCGCATCCGCACTCGCCTCGTCGACGGCGGTCGCCCTCCGTCCGCGGCGCCGGATCCGGCGGCCCGCACCGGCGACGCGGATGACGTCCTGGATCTCCCACAGGGTGGCGCCCAGCTGCCGCGCCGAAGCGGCCGGCGCGCCCCGCCTCCCCGCCCCCGCGTCCGCCTCGGCCGCCACCGCCGCCGCCGACTCCTCCTCCGGCCGCGGCGGCGACGGCGACGGCTCCAGCTTCCAGGACGGCGACGGCGTGGCGTGCCCCGCCTTCCGCCGCGCCCGCGCGCGCGCCTGGGCCGCCACGAGCCCCCGCCTTAGCGGCTCCTCCTCCGCTTCCACCAACTGCTCCTCCTCCTCCTCCCCGCGGCGGCGGCCGTCCGGTTCTTGCGCCTCGCGGCTCGGGCTCCTGGAGGCCGCCTTACTGCAGGCCTCGAGCCTTGCCTCCCCGCCGCCGCCGGCGCGGCATTTCAGGAGCGCTGCTGCTACAGCGGCCGCGGCAGCATGCGGCGGCTCCACCTCCATGGACGGCTGCCGCTGCTGTGCCTTTGCGATCTTGGTAGGTGTCCCCCCTCTCCCTGCGGCCCAGCTCCGCGTTTCTTTCTTCCCCCTCTTCTCTTATCTGACCGGCTCTATGGAGCCATCATGCTCTGCTCTCGCAGCTTCCTTGGCTTCTGCTGCCTCGCTATGTACAGTGCGAATCTGCGTGCGCTCAGTGCAGGTGGAGAGTGATGCGTGTTGATGGGGAAGAGAGCAGAGCAGAGCAGAGAGAGAGAGAGAGAGAGAGAGAGAGAGATGTTGTGAGCAGGGTGGCAACTGCCAAGCTGGGCCGAGAAGGCGAACTAGTCAGAGGAAGAATTGAGAATCGTGCTGCGTGATGAGCATGTGCTGCGTATACGGTATACCGCGCTCCTTATTTTGTACTAGTATAGTACAAAAGAAATGACGCGTTGAGGAAGACATGCAAATTCTTAGTATTAGCCAATGCTAATCCATAATGCCCTCCAAGTTTGTTCATAGCATATTATGCGCACTGATCAAGTAAGTCACACATGTCCTAAGAAAAAAAAAGACAATATGAATGACCATTAATACCTATGTTAATACAATACAACTGATTGTCTTGTATCACAGCATTTAACTGAAAATATATAGTGAAGATTGCAATTACTGCATTTTATATCCTGAATGGTATGGCCGTTGAGGACCGTTCTCTCTAATCTCTAGGGTCCATGGGTAAACATAGCAAAACAAAGGGGATTACTGGCTGATGATGGCGGTGAATAGCGGCCATGGTGATAGGGTCAGTCATTGCTTGGCAAAGAATGCCGGTCAATTGTTTGTAGATTCACAAACATCTGTGTAGTGGGACGATCACAATGGTATATACACACACACATGTTGTCTATTCTAGTCGCAGCGTATTGAATAATATTCAACACGTCGGCGGAGCGCCGTCCACATCCGATCAACCAACTAAGGTCCCGCAACTGTAAATCATGGTAGCATTTTACTCCTAGAGCATCGGATCTGACCCTGTAAAACTTCCTTACCCCTCTCGTTTATTTCTTTTCTTTTTCTCTCCTCTCTTCTGAAAACTGGAGGTCCCCCAGATCCGGGCATCCAGCAGCGCCCTCCCCTTAGTCACCATCCTATTCTGACGTGTAGTGGCGTGATCAAAGCTTCCCAAGAATCAGCCCCATCCCTTTTCGCAGCCATGGCGGTGTCACGGCGACGAGATCTCAACTTGCTGGGAGGCATCACACGGACAAGATGGACGGCGGCGCGACCATCGGTGTCGTGGCTTCCGGCGATGGTCGGTGGAGGACGCGTCCCCAGCAACGAGGTCTTTACGGCTGTTGGTGCAGGGCGCATCAACAACCACGGCGAAGGCCAAGAGACATCACCGCTGACAAGATCTCGGTAGGGAGGCGTCGCAGAGACTGATCCGCTCGGGATGCACACGGAGGTGTTGCCTTCTAAGCAACCAGATTCTGACCAAGGTTACATGCATCGCCATATTATCATTTTGATTTTCCTCAAAATGCAACGATTGGTTCAAAAACAATGCTACAAGATTCGTGATTAGCAAGTAGATTATTCTATTATTGCTTCTCTCATTCTTGCATATTGGGCAGCTTTGTCCTGCTTTTCTGCGTTGGTGTCCGTGCATTCCAGGAGATAACCGGATCAGCATGCAAGATTGATGTGAATAATTAATTATTCGAATAAGAATATGCAATATTTTAATAGGTTTTGTAGTTCTAAATCTCCCTGTTATTTACGTGTAGATTGGATATTCTTGGAGTTACTTTATGGCCCTTTGGAGCTGCCTGTCCAGTACGCCTATGTCGATGCTCCATCTGGTGGCAACTGACATCTTCCTCTTCATCCATTCGAGCTATGCTAGTACAAAGGATCCCTTTTTTAATTCAATTTCTCACTCAGATGCATAATTTATATGTATATCTTCTGCTAGATCATAGTGCAGACTGCAAAATTGTTCTCTTTGCACAATTGTTGTAGCAGTTCACCTATACGATTCTAGACTATACTGATGTGAAGTGGAAATCAATTTGTATCTACTCTGATTGATCTTGTCTGCTACTGGTAAGATAAATTAGTACAAAATCTACTCCATGGTATCCACTTGAAAGTTATTCTTCCCAGCATCAAGCATGTAGTACTGAATGAATCCATGCCATTAATATCCTAGAAGAGAAGCATGTCACCTGTCCAGTCACTTTTCTTGTGCTGGAAAGTTTAAGCATGTTGCGAGGAGCCTTGTATTTAAGTTGGTCCCCGATAAATGGACTTTGATTTTCAGGAACAATAACTAAGTATTGATGCGAGCAGTAATATTATCAATCTCAAAGAGTATTATCATAAAATTAGAGGAGCAATAATATCAAAAATATCTTCTCTATCATTGGGCTGATGTCATAATTAATTTTACTGGGTTGATGTCATAATTAATTTTATGTCTCGAGTTTTGGAAAAGTAATCCTACAAATTACATGTCTAAGCATTTTTATCCATTTCAATTATCTATATCATTAGCTTAATTTCTATAAGAAAATTACTTGTCTAAGTTTTGGAAATTGTTTCTAAATTAATCTTATTTGAAATAGCTAAAAATGAAATTGGAGTGATTGGCACACTCAAATACGGCAGTCACCTTCCCACCCTCTACAGCAACCTAACTCCTGCTATTGATTTCTGGCACGCCATTGGGGAAAAAAATCCAAAATTTAGAAAAAAGTACTCCTCTTTATCAATTGAAAAAAGTACTCCTGACACTTGAAAAATACCCTTGATTTTCAGAAAATACTTCCTATTTATTAGTTGGAAAAGAATCATGGAGTAAAAATATTCCTGCTGTCAATCAAAGTATTATTCAATCGAAAAATACTTCTCTTGTCAATTGAAAAATACACCCGACGGTTGGACAAAGCACTCCTCTTATGAATTGAAAAATACTCTAGAGAATTGCAAAACACTCATGTTCTTTGAAAAATACTTCTGTGCTCAATTGAAAATACTCATGACACTTGAAAAGAAACTCCTAACATTAGGTAAAAAATACTCCTCTGGTTAGTTGAAAATACTCCTCTAGCTAGTTAAAAATACTCCTGACATTTGAAAAAAAATACCCATCATGTCAATTGAAATATAGACCAGACATTTGAAGGATACTCCTATTTGTTAATTGGAAAAATACTCCCGACATTTCTAGTACACTTTTGATATCTGGAAATAAAACACTCTTTCTTGCCAATTGATAAATACTCCTGTCATTTGCAAAAATACTCCTTGTCACTTGTGCAAGGTTAAAAAAAACTCCACTCGTACAAAAACTCCACTCATACAAGTTTTCATGCATGCATGGATCAGTGCGCACATAGGAGGCAACTAACAGAATAAGCAGGAATGGTAAACCTGCACTAATCATTCTAGTTTATTGTCATGCAAAACTACGTTTACGTTGCCTCTGGCGTCTTTGATCCGCTGCACCTGGACCGTATACCGAGCATGGTACAAATTGAAAGTGGATAGTAAGCGCCTGTTTGGATCCAACGGAAAGAGAAAGAGAAAGAGCAAAATTTTTGCTCTTTTGCACTTTTTTTTGCACTTTTGGATCCAAACACCCCAAAGTGCAAAAGGGCAAATGCTACCGTAATTTTGCTAATTATGGATTAATTAGGCTTAATAGATTCGTCTCGTCATTTAGTCCTCATCTATGTAATTAGTTTTTTAATTAAACTATATTTAATACTTCTAATTAGCGTCCAAACATCTGATGTGACAGGAGCAAAAATTTTGCTATTTGCCCTTTTGCCATTTGCCCTTGGATCCAAACATAGCCTAATTCACGTGATAGCTTTCTTCATTAGCCGGTAGCGGCCATTAGATGGTGTGCAGCTAATCAAGGAAGTATTCACGCAGATGAAAATTACTTATAGAAAAATAAAAGAAAATGCTTTTGGGGAATAATTGGCCAAATACATAAAGAATAATATTTTAGAGTCTAGAGGAGTAATCTTGTATAACAAAAAAAAAATCAAAATTCTGCTTACATATACAAAGCATCTACGACTAAGCATTTCATGTTTCAATAACTAACTGTTCCTTGCTTGTTAGTTTATAGATTATATTGGGTCAAATTACCTCGTGTTATGCATAAGTAGATAAGTATTCCTTGTTTCTATAGTAATTACTCCATAATTCGATGACTAATTACTTCTTCTTGGTCAAAAGTACCTGAACATTGCTTGTTAATTACTCCTTCCGAATGCTTAACTATTCCGTACCAATGGCTTAGATGTCAAATAACTAATTACCTCTTTGTGTAATCGGAGTAATCAGTTGGCCCAAATCAAGGGGCATATAACGCGGATAGACATTGCTGGATTGTACTTGGTGCCTTGCATGCTACCATTCATGTACTCAACAATCCTGCCGTATCCCACTGTGAAAGCGTACAAAGTTTGAACCAATCAACGCAAATAAATCTCAGAGATCAATGCATACGATCAAGTCCACCAAACGGGTAGCAAAGTAAATAATGAACAGATATATTGCTCCCTGAAATCTCTCTCATTTGAGCCATTTTTCATGCAAGTAATAACCACCCTAGAATCTTTTCAATTTTAAGTTAATGGCAACAAATTAGCTTCCATATGCAGGCTGCATGCACTA
Source organism: Panicum hallii (assembly GCF_002211085.1). NCBI lineage: Eukaryota > Viridiplantae > Streptophyta > Magnoliopsida > Poales > Poaceae > Panicum > Panicum hallii. Next base: position 13,273,691 of record NC_038045.1, read on the forward strand.
CATGCCAAAACGATAGGTTTTTATGGCTACAGGGGCATCAAAACCTGTATGACAGGGATGGATATGAACTCGTGAAATTCATCGCAAACGTCAACTCCTGTCGGGACCATAAAATGTAATTGGCCTTCATGAGATTTCAATTCGAGCAACCATTGCAAGCACCGTTAGTTGGGGGTGAATTATATTTGCGGGAGCCATTCAAGCAGCTCCAGATCACACCGAGGAATTAAAAGAGCAAAACGTATTTTACTCCCCGCGACCCCAACGAGGTAATTTTAAGTCACGGGACCTTGGATGGAGGCGCCGCCATGCGACGCGTTTTTACGGCTACAAGCGCTCGCTGGAGCTCTGCATGCAACGTCAATCCAATCCGTTTTTATGCATGCATGCAACGCAAATCCAATCGCGTCGGACAAGCCTAGAATATCTCGTGGCGCCAGCAAATCAAAGGAGCATTATTAAAATGGATACGCAATACATGTTGGATTTGATTTTTACTACCGTGCATGATAAAGGAGCAATTTTGCAGCCAGAGGGCTACATATCTCCCCCAAAATCTCGTCCACACTACCTGGCGGGTCCATGGATCTGGAGTCCCCAGCGGGGCTACTTCCTGCTGGCATTCTAGATGGTCTAAGACCACGCGTGGGTCAAATAGACGCTCTCTTGGACTGTAAAGCTGTCTAGGTCCATGGTTCCGACTGGCCAGCTGGTCGGCTGGAGCCTCGGCCTGTGAGCTTCTGGACATCTACAGCCGTGGGAGGACGCAGGCCGAGGCTCTCTTGCTACCGCTGTAGGAGGAGGCGGAGTCCTCCTACAGTGTCATCCTGCGAGCTTCTGGACATCACCACGAACCACGCCTTCGGCGAGGAGGCGGTCTTCACCAATGGTCGGGCCAAAGGCAAGGCCAAGCGGGAGGACGGCCCCTCCTCAGGGCAGGGGAAAAGGAAGAAGAAGGACCGGCGTCATGCCGATTGAACTCGGTCGTGGCGGCCAACTACGCGGTCAAGCGACAGGGCAACGCTGACCACTTTGAGCAACTCCTGGAGAAGCCTTGCACCAATTACGGCTACCCCGTCAAGCACAAGCTCAAGGATTGTGAGCTTCTCAAGCGCATGCTAGGTCAGGCCAGCAAGCGCAAGGGCAAGTACTGCGATAAGGAGGTGCCCAAAGATCAGGGACCACCGCCCAAGGAAGGGAGCGACTTCCTCAACCCAGACGGCTGCCTCATGATCTTCAAAGGTCCAGAGAATGACTGCACAAAGCGTCAACACAAGGTCCGACTCCGGGAAGTCTGCGCCACCAGGAACATCATCCCAAAGTTCCTCCATTGGTCGAGCACACCGATCACCTTCGATCGATGTGACCACCCTCCCAGCATCCCCCGATTGGGGAGCTACCCCCTCGTTGTCGACCCCATCATCGGCAACAAGCGCCTAATCAAGATGCTGATGGATGGGGGTAGCAGCCTCAACATCTTGTATGTTGAGATCCTCGACGCCATGGGCATCTCGCGGTCCAAGCTCCGTGCCTCTGTTTTCCCCTTCCTCGGCATTGTTGCGGGCATGAGGGCGTACCCCCAGGGAACATAGACTTGCCAGTCACGTTCGGCGACCGCAGCAACTTCCGCACTGAGACCATGATCTTCAAGGTGGTGGACTTTGAGGGATCGTACCACGCCATCCTTGGGCATCCGTGCTATGCCAAATTCATGGCAGTCCCCAACTACACCTACCTCAAACTGAAGATGCAAGGACCGAACGACGCCATTATGGTGAGCGGTTCCTTCGAGCAGGTGTACGCCTGCGGTCGCAAGCACTTCGAGCTCGCCACCTCCATCGCCAACTCCGCCGAGCTCCAGAAGCTTCACCGGATGGTGGAGGAGGGCACTCCCGATTGCAATGAGCCGTCCCCGTCCAACACCTTCCACCCGGTCGAGGACGCCAAGGCAATCGGGTTCGACCCCAATGACCGGAACAAGACCGTGCAAATCGGGACGCAACTTTCGGCCAAATAGGAAAGTGCGCTCGTCGACTTCCTATGCGTCAATCATGATGCCTTTGCGTGGAAGCCTTCCGACATGCCAGGCGTCCCGAGCTTCGCATCAAACCAGGTTCCAAGCCCATGCAACAACACCTACGCCATTTCGATGATGAGAGGTGCAGGGCCATAAGTGAGGAGATCGCCAAGCTTTTGGCAGCCAGCTTCATCAAGGAAGTGTATTACTCCGACTGGCTTGCCAATCCTGTCCTTATAAAGAAGAAGAATGAGAAATGGAGAATGTGTGTTGATTACACTGGCCTTAACAAGGCGTGTCCTAAGGATCCTTTTCCTTTGCCGCGCATAGACTAGATAGTCAACTCCACGTCGGGATGCGAGATCCTCTCTTTTCTGGATGCCTACTCGGACTATCACCAGATCACAATGAAAGAGTCTGACCAGCTCACGACCTCTTTCATCACCCCGTTGGGCATGTACTGCTACAACACTGTGCCGTTCGGTTTGAAAAACGCTGGTGCCACCTACCAGCGTTGCATGCAGAAGTGTTTTGCTGATCAGATTGACCCACCCCGGCAGCCCGACCAGCTTGGGCCACCGAAACCCACGATCACCGTCTACGTAGATGAAAAAGTGGTGAAAGCGCCTCGCGCGGGAGACCTGATCGGCACACTAGGCGCCACGTTTGCTAACCTCCGAAGGTTTAGCATCAAATTGAATCCCGAAAAATGCACATTCGGGGTTCCGAAGGGGAAGCTACTCAGATACATAGTGTCCGAGCATGGCATCAATATGGCAGAACCAACCTGAATTACACCAGCTCAAGTACGCAAGTCCTCTCTCAAGGGCTCCAACATGCTTCAAATGGTGTAACCCCTTGGCCTATTGGGTAGAGTCCCGATGAAACCACCTAACTTCCGGGATCGAATAAGGTTACCTCACATGAAGGTGAGTCCAGAGATATAGTCACCATCATATTTTACATCACAGGGAATTACATTACAAGAGCTTCCAAAAGTAGTACTAAGTTCCACATTTAGTAAAATTATTACAAACCGTTAAAGTTAAGGCTCTTGGCAGCGGAAAACAAACGCGACGATTTACAACACGTCGTCAAGACGGATGTCATGCTAAGCCCGGGCATGACATCACTCGGTATCATTAGTGTTGGCCGGGGACGGATCCCATTCCATGGACCAACCATCTAGAAGAGCACAGGGCCAAGGCAGGGGAAGAGTAGGGTCTTCAAAGACATTGCCTGAAAAACATATAACTAGCAAGGCTGAGTATACTAATACTTAGCAAGGCTTACCCGTTTCATGGTATACTTAGCCATGTAACTAGACTTATGGAGGCTTATAATGGTTCTGGGTTTAATTTCAGCTGAAAAGCAACAAAGAGTATGAGCTAACTTTCATATTTTAGCTTCAGATTCCAGTTTCATTAACCATTCTAGGTAAGCACCTATGCTAGACAAGCAAGGTAGAGATTATCATCCATCAAGATTATTCCAACATTAGTTGTTGTTCTTACTCTATGTGGCAGAAGGAATAAGCAGTCTCAATCTCCGCGAGAAACGGACGATTCCTGAATCGAATTTCAAACCTTGCAAGGGTAAACCTAACTCACACGCTTGGAACATCCAAAGATCGTTCCGAAGCAACCGTTTCCCTCATATTCCGGGTTATGGATCAGGGCCACCACAAGCGACTGCAGGACCGTACGCACACCAATTGTGCAGGACATACGTCTGTAGCGCGACTACATGATCGTACTCCTGTCTGCTATGCAGAACGTACTCCCACATGTCGGTGCGTGTGTACAACAGAAATAAAAATAATCGAGTGGTGGAGACATGTCCATTTGCCGGGCCATTCAAGTACTAGGCTTACCGCATTACCATATTTCGCAGCATGTGGCTAGTACTTTCAAACGCTTAGCCACCACTACCACACACTGCAACCTTAACAACTTTTATCAAAACAGACAGGGTAAACTTCCAGGTCATGATACCGCACATGACCCTATCTATTATCCTTATAGTGATTGCAGAATAATAAACATGCAACTCCTATATCGCGGAGTGACAGGAAATCACTCGACTTCTACCGGCCCTATTTAGCAGAGCGTCTAATGCGATAAGGACTCGGGTACAATACATTGGATTCCTAAGATTTTATGCAACTAGAGTTTCATTTCAACTCCTAGACGTAATGCAAGATATATAATATAATAATAAAATTGTAATGAATTGAAATACTGGTGTATGCATCGGGGCTTGCCTTTACTGGTGGGGCTGGAGTCAGGGATGTTAGTATTGTTATCTTCCGAACTTTGGTTCGGGGCTTCAGATAATCCCTTGGTGACGTTCACTTGGTCTTCAGAAATATTCTCTGCAGAGTCTTGGGAGATCTCGTAGGTACCGTTTGCGGAAGTAGTCGTATCTACATGCAATGCAACATTACATTCAAAGTGTGCACATAAAACTATCTTACTTCACAATAAAGTTGCAATCCAACACTCATTTAACATATTACTCATATAACATCTAAAAAGATCTGAAACTAAACTTAGATAGAGCTTTAGGTGGTCAACTAATTAAAATCGGCTATTTGTTGAAGATTACAACAAAGCCGATTGGAAACAATAGGGTTCAGCCGATAGAATTGGCAAAGGAGGGAGCTATCTACACAGCATTAGGAAATCTGCTGATTTTCGTTTAAAAGAGAAATCAGCATGAGTAGTTTCTGTATATGCGCAGAAGAGATTAACCGATTTGGTTTCATCTAAGGTTAAAACGGCTGATAGAGGTAGGAATATTAAAGGTATAGTGTTTCAAGGATAGAACAAGAAAGGATCTTGCTGATTGGATCTAGTTATCTGTCACACCCGATTTATAAAGAACATAAATCGAGCAATCATATATGCGCCAGGATCAAGTCACGCATATATACAACAGAATCATCAAGATATCACAACACATATCACGAATAACATTAATATAAATCGTAAATGAATTATTTTATTACAACCGAATCAAGAATCGGTTCAAGAGTTGCGGAAGCGTAAAATGAAGTACATGAAGAGCTGGGCGCCACAGGGACATCGACTGGAAGACAAACGCCTAGAAGTCGTCGAAACCGCTGACGTAGTCCTCCACGTTGCCGGGCACTGAGCAGCAGTCGAAGATATCCGAAACAGAACAGAAGAGTAGAGAGGCAAGTGTGAGTACAAGCTAGTACTCAACAAGTATAACACAAACTATGAGGCTCTAGGCTGGCTGACTCAACTGCATTAGCTTTTAGTCTTAGCAAAATTTTATTAAAACTATTTACTACAAGTGGATGAATTACCATAAATCCAAATTGCATAAGAAATTAATAAATATTAATTAAGAACTACTGAGAACCATCCAAACCAAAACCACCCGGGGAATCTCCCTAATCAAAGGTTGATAACCCACTAATCAGACGGAGGATCTGGGCCGCTCGTGACTGTGAGCACAGCTGATATATCAGTTTTACACTCTCGAGAGGTTGCACAACTTTACCCACAAGTCGTGAGCTACGCTAGTTGTTCATCACACTTCCTTAGGTGAGATGGCTAGCAAGCGCACTACGAGACCGTTACAAAGGATCACGTTGGTAAGGTGTAACCGCTAAGGATTCTGGATCAGCAACGATGGGGCCCACCTCCAGGGGTACAAGACACACAGCACAGACCAAGCCGGAGGAGCAGGGACCATTGAAGCTTACCACCCCTCTTGCCCACGCAGGTAAGTTACTCCCGAACCAACACGACCTAATTAGTAAGTCAAGACCGTCCCATTCCAGTCTTGTGGTTGCGCGGTTGTCCCAGGTTGTCGCTCTATGAACCGGTCCTTATGGAGAGTGGCCAACCAAGCACTAAGCACCGTGCTGGCCCCCTAAACCATGTTTCTAATAGAAACATCTTTTAAGGAGACGTGAGCCACTCAAGCACACAGCACAGAGGGCCACCCTCAGGATTAAGTTGCATAAGACCATTAATCAAATTTAATTAAAAGGACCAATTGTGTTATAGCGCAGCAACCTAGCACAACTAACCAAAATGCAACCCAAAGGATATAAAGTGGCTAGGTAAGTCCTTATAGACATACAGTATTAAAATGCAGTATGAAATTGTATTAAAAAGTGATAGGAGGTTCATGTTATACTTGCCTTCCTCGTACTCTCCTGGCTGCTGCTCAAACTGCTCAGAAGATGGCGGCTCCTGGTACTGGTCCAAAGGCTCCGCGTCTACTCACGATCGCAACGCCAAAACATAGTCCAGCATATACACATTCATGCAAATAAGGACAAACTATAAGAAATAGTACAACATTACATAGAAATAGCACACAAAACTATGCTAGAACTATTCTACGCATTACAACGATCGCGTGGATATAAAGAACACCTAAAACGGAGCTAAGACGCGAAAACTACGCTTGAAACAAGATACAGGGACCTATCTGCGAGAAAAACATAACTTACAGGGGGTTCTGGGCAAAAACTAGGGACCTAAACATAATTAAAGCATAGACTCAGGGTCTAACGCTCTAAAACTCACGGCATGGATGGCGGGTTCAAAAACTGGAAAGCTCAGGGGTCTAAACGGGTAAAACAGGACCTAACCATAATTATTTTTGAACTACGGGTGGACTGCGGGTTGATTTCCCGGAAGAACATGGGCTCTTTAGCAAAACGGCTGGTTGAAGCGGTATCTTCTATTCTGGATGCTCGGATCAAAGACTAACGGCCCAGATCAAATCCTTATCGCGAAGGGGTACGCGCGCACGGTGGCTGTCAGATCTGGATCCAACGCTCCTGACATCTCTCTTCTCTCCGACCCATTACAGTGCGCCGGATCTAGAATGGACGGCTCAGATTTAAAACAAGGGGCGAACCGGTACGCGCGATTCAGGTCCCTCGGATCTCGATCTCCCGGCTCAGATCCACCTCGAGCTCGATCTAATCTCACGCGCTCAACACCGATTGGACGGCTCAGGGAAAAGGGGAAGGAGGGGGCGGCGCTGCGACGCCGGCGGCCCAAATCCGCGGCGGCGCGACTCGGGACTCGCCGGAGCTCGGCGTTCCCGCCGCTCCGGGGGCCAAAGCTCCACGACTTCAGGCCAAGGAGCACCACCGAGGCACGGGGAAGCGATCTGGGACTATGGCTGGGCCTAGAGGGGCTCGGGCATCGCGCGCGACGGTGAGGGGCGGTGGACGTTGCCGGCGAGTGACGTTCCAGAGGCTACGGCCTGCCAAAGACCCCGGGGTCTAGCGCAACACGACCAGGGGGGTGATGTGCTGCTCACCGAGGCGTCGTGGGGGCTGGAGACGCGACGGAGGATGGTCGTCGACAATGACCGTGCGGCGGGGCGGGCGGCGTTCACGGAGGAAGCTGCTGCAGGGGTGGTCGGGGTCCTTGGCTGGTGTAGATCGGCTCCGGAGGCTCCTGTGGAGGTGGCAGAGGGGTCAGGGAGGCGTGGGGCTCACCGGCGGCGAGCAATTTCGGCGGCGGTGGACTTACCCGCGGCGGTGCTCCGGGGGAAATTCGGACCGAGGAACGGGCCGAGGTCGCGGATGAAGGGCTCTGGAGCTCCGGGGTGGTGAGGCGGTGCTGATGCGCAAGCTCTCGCGGGCCGTGGCGCGGTGGAACGGCGTGCCCACGGTGGCGCAGAGGTGATGGTGCGGCGGAGGAAAAGGGGCGGCGGCGCTGGAGGTCCTCGGGCGACGCAGGAGTAGGGTTAGGGTTCGGGGGCTCAGGGGGTTCCTTTTGTAGGGCGGCGGCGTTGCCTTGGCGTGCGGGCCCAGGGGAAGGAGCTCGCCGGGGATATCGGAGACCGTTGCGCCGGGGAGGAAGAAGGAGAGGGGGAAGAGAAGGGCGCTGACACGCGGGCCCCAGCTGCCAGAGAGAAAAGGGAGAGGAAGGTGGCGCTCGGGCTGAGGGAAGAGGTGGGCCGGGGCTCGGCCCACGCGGGAGAAAGGAAGGAGGGAGGGGGTGCTGGGCCTCGGGGGGAAAACTTGGGCCAGGGGGGAGAGAGAGCCCGTGAGGGAGAGAGGGAGAGGGTCTTGGGCTGGGCTAGGCTTCTTTTCTTCCTCTCTTTTCCTTTTTCTTTTCCTTCTTCTTTCCTATACTCAACTAATTCAAACAAATCTAATTGAATTCAAATTACCATTTGAATTCAAACCTATAACTCAACACAAATAAAACAATGCTGCGGCATGAATGCACAAACAATTTGATCCTATGATAAATTTTAATTACTTGCGTTATAAAATTACTTTAAATGCGAGATAAATTAGAGGAAACCCTGGAAATTTTATTTAACCCCAAATAAATTCATTAAAATTAGGGAAAATTACATTAGGGTGTTACATTATCAGCATGTTTTTGCCTAACTGATGGTTGGTGTATTGGCTTGCTTTAGTCGACGAGGGTGCATCAACTTTAGCCGATTGGGGTACCTTGGTTGTGCCTAACAGAGGCGTGTCGACTGTGCTATGTTACTGATCTAGGGTTGTGTACTTTGGCCTATGTAGCCGATTGAAAGGTGCATCAGTTTCCTAATTGATCGATGAAAGCATCGATTACTTTAGCAGAGGGGTGTTTCCTAAAGCAGCTGTGTCTTAACTAATCTGTGTGAATATCGGCGTACCTAGCCGATCGCGTGCATATCGGCATAGCCGACCTATGCTTTAGCAAAACTAGCTGATTGGTGAACATCGGCTGAGTCGATTTGTGTACGTGTACTAGTCGATCGATGAATTGGCCTACTAGCCGCTTTAATGCATCGGCACATTAGCCGATTTACACATCAGGTAGAACTAGTCGAGTGATGTATCGGCATAGCTAGATGACTAGTGCGAGTAACTTGCCAATGGTGTAGTGGTAGACTAGTCGAACTATGTATTTGTATGGTCTGTGTCTTGGCGTATTCAGCCGATTGGTGGGTTGGCTGTGTAGCTGGTTTTCACCTTTAATGTTCTCCTATATCTACTGGGGCATATCAGCCGTGTAGCTAATAATTCCTACTCTGCACTGACTGTACCTAACTGAGATGTGTTTAAGTGTTATTCTAGGTAACTAGTTGTGGTTGTATCGACTTGATTACGTCAGTACAACAATTGAGTGACGTACCGCCAATGGGGTCATCTAAACCGAACTCGCTACAAGAACCAGGTGGGATAGAACACTAATATCAGACTAGACTAATGGGACCACAAGTGCGGAACTGGATTAAAGAGGATGTGGCTGATGGGCTGGTGCCGATAGATGTATAGCTAAGAGGGCGTGTGTGGCCAAAAATTTCAGCCGATAAATCGGCCGATAGGAGTGCGCTAATAGAGAGGGGTAACTAAACATTATACACGTCTATCACAAACATATGAGCTAAGATTATTAAACTTATCAATAATGCAACATGACAAACATACTATGTACCAAACATATTATTCACTCTTCTACTGGGCAGTCATTTATCGAGTTTATACTAACTTAACTAGCCATACTAAATAACCTATTTAACTATGTAAAATAACCAGGGTTAGTTTTATTGTATCTTCCTAAGTAGGGTGTATAACTAATAACCGCTAATCTATAGCCAAAGTTGGGCATTAAAAGTTATTATGCTATACCATCTTAAATTAGTTTCCCAAAAATATTTTCATCCTTTTACATGAATAGAATCTAGCATAAATTAATTAACCTGAGAATTAAGTCATAAATTCATAATTTGAGTTAGTAAGTACTACTGATTTTGAAGATTTTTATCTTGGATTATATTCTGTTAGCAAAATTACTGTAGAAGACTTAACCATAGATTCTAATAGGATCATTTTAGAATAAATATTAGAGATTCAAGCAACGTATCACAAAGGTATTTAAAATCCTTAGCTAGGCACCAGCACTAGATCTACAATCTTTACACAAATATCTACTTGAGACACACCTCCTATGATTTAAATTTCAGTTACAACACATACATATAACATAAGGTACAAATAAAACACTCATTTCCTAATATTTAACCTAGACCACAATTCAAAGACTTTCAGCTCAATATCACAACATAAAACTTGTAGATTTTGACCTAAAGATTCAAACAAAACTGGTTTTGTATTTTTATGAATTTCTTACGAATTTCTATGGAATTTAGAAGTTCACTGATTTAAAATAAAGAAGGCTCTGGAAATTTTACAGAGAACACCCCAGAACCTTCTAAATCGAAGCAATTAAGTCCCTGGTCGGGGAAAACAGAGGATAGGAAGAAGACGATGATGTTCCGGCGAAGGGGGTCGCCGGCGCTAGGAAGATTCAATGGGTCATGGTGAACCTTGGGGTGGCCTTGGTTGGGGAGGGAAACGGGCGGAGGGTGGTTTCCCACGGCGAACAAGATCGGAGGCGAGAGGAGCTCGACGGTGGCGAGGTTCCGTGGGTGACGAAGAAGCTTGCCAGGGGGTTGTAGTGGGCGGAGGATGGCCGGAGGAATACTCCCCGCGGTGACCCGTGGCGGCGGCGGTCGGCTTTGCCATGGCGGCGATGTTTCGGCATACAGGGGGGTCGAAGAGGCTTGATGAGGGGGTCCAGGAGCTTCCTCGAGGTGTTGTGGTCTTGCTTGAGCGATCGGCGAGGGGTAGGAGCTGCTGGATTTCGTGGACCCATGGGAGGAGACGATGGAGTCGGGTTGGTTCGCTATGCCGACTCCTACACGAACTGCACGGTCCTCCTGCTCATGGGCTGAGCCTCCTCTGCTCACGCGCGTGTGCTGCAGAAGCACAGCCGGCATGCCTGCGCAGCCACCTGCAGGGCCGCCGCGCCTGGCCGCAGCCCCTGCGCGCCGCTCCCGCTCTGCTCCCGCACCCCTGGGTCCCCAGCCTGCTGGCGCGTGGCCTGCGAAATCGAGCCGAGCCGCTCGCCGGCAGAACGCTCCCACTCGCACTCGCGGACGCGCCGGTTCCAGTTCCACCCGGACCTCCGGGTCCTGCAGCTCCGCTGCCCTCTCCGCCTGCTGCGATGCCATCCGGGCCGAGGTCCGCTCGCACCGGGGCCGCGCCCTCCGCGGCCGCCCGCGCCAGGCCACCTCCGCGACCCGCGCCGGGCCGCCTCCACGCGCGGCCTCGCTGCCCCCGTGCGGGTCCGCACCGAGCCGCCGCGCCGTAGCTCCTCCCGCACAGCGCTGCGCGCCCCGCCCTGCACGCCGCTCGGATCCACGCTGGCCTGAAGCCGCGCAGAGGGAGGGAGGTAGGGAGGAAGCCCCCCCCCCCCCCCAGTAAAGGTGCCGCCGATGGAACAAGAAGGACGCCAGAGAGAGGGAAAACAGAGAGGAAGGAGAAATAGATTTTACCAAGGACTTGTGCGTAAATTTAGAAAATACAGGGTCCTCTCGGTAAAGTAAAATTTCTCATTAATCTAAAACCCTAATGAGGAACTGTCCAAAATGAAAGTTGGAGAGTTTTTCAAACTCTACAACATTGCTTTAGGGCTCAAGTTCAAAATCCCAAATATTATATCTTTACATGTTAAATTTTGAATAAAGGTTGGATTTGAATTACTTTTGTCCTTACTGAAGTATATTTCTTGTAGTTTTGAACATGTTTGCAAGTTTTCATGGAAGGTCATGATGAATTACATTCTTACATTTTGGTCCTAAGTAAACTTTAGAAGTTACTTTTGTACTTCAATTATTTTGCATAAAGAACCTATGTCTTAATTTTAATCACATTTGGGTCCCTCTTTTTACATAAGGACCCATTTTTCCTATAATTTAATCTATATTTTGCAATATCTTTCCTATGGTGATACAAATTTAACACCTAGTGTCACATTTTTCCTAGGTTTTGATACTACCTCCCAACCTTACCCAATTAACTCTAAAGGACCTATATTTTTCAGAATTTACATAAATGCCCTTTTTCCCCTTTTGCATTAACATTTAAATACATATACACAAAAACAAAGCATGCACATTTTACTCTAAAATTTTGCGTATTATAATCCTAATACCTGAATGTCACAATCAAAGCCAACCCCGAAAAAAATCACGGCCATCGCCAAGATGGGCCCCATACGCAACGTGAAAGGCGTGCAATGGCCCACCGGCTGTCTGGCCGCCCTCAGTCGGTTCATCTCCCGACTGGGCGAGCGGGGAATGCCCCTCTACAGACTGCTCAAGAAGTTGGACACGTTCGTCTGGACGGAAGAGGCCCAGCAAGCCTTGGATAGCCTTAAAGCGTTGTTGACCTCGGCCCCGGTTCTCGTTGCTCCCGAACGACATGAATCGCTCTTACTTTACTCGCGGCGACCACCCATGTGGTCATCGCCGCTCTTGTGGTCGAATGGGAGGAGCCGGGCCATGTGCCAAAACGCAACGACCAGTGTACTTTGTCAGTGAGGTACTCACCCAGACCAAGGCTCGATACCCGCAGGTGCAGAAGCTCTTATACACCATGCTTATGGCAACTAAGAAGCTGCAGCACTATTTCACTGACCATGAGGTCACCATCATCACCTCATTCCCGCTTGGAGAGGTCGTCCGCAGCCGCGACGCTATAGGACGGACCTCCAAATGGGCGCTCGAGCTCATGGTCTACGACATCAGGTACGCCCCCACACCACCATCAAGTTGCAAGCCTTGGCCGACTTCATGGCCAAATGGACTGAGGTCCGAACCCCATCTTCGGACATCACCCACGAATACTGAACCCTGTACTTTGATGGGTTGGTCATGGGACGTAGCGCGGGGGCCGGCATAGTGCTAATCTCACACGAGGGGAATAGGCTCCGCTACACGATCTGCCTCCACCTCCCAGCCTTGAACAACGTCGCCAAATACGAGGGCCTCATCAACGGCCTTCTCATTGTCATTGAGCTCGGAGCGACCCGACTCTATGCCTACGGTGACTCCATGCTAGTGGTAGACTAGGTCATGAAGGAGTCCAACTGCGAAAGCTCCCTCATGGACGCATACTACCAAGAGGTGCGTAAGTTGGATGACAAGTTCTAAGGAATCAAGCTGCGTCACGTCCCTCGGAGGGACAACAACGACGCCAATGTGCTCGGCAAGATGGCGGCCCAGCGGGATCACCCTCCCAACGGGGTCTTCTTCAATGACCTCCACGCACACTCGATCCGCGTCAAGCCAGATTCACCTCAGGGGATGTCCAACCCGGTAGCCGGGAGCCCACTCTAGTGCCTCCCGACCATGGGCTCGGGGGCCCCAACTGCCTCGTGGTGGAGGCCTCAACCTCAGCGACCACTACACCGACAACCGACTCCTACTGGAGGGCGCCCCTGCTGGCCTACCTCCTTGATGAGATCCTCCTGGCCGACTGAACTGAGGCACGAAGTATCGCCCGATGCACCATGACGTACGTCGCTGTCAATGGCAAGATTTACATGTGCAGCTCATCGGCGGTGGGAATGCTGATGAAATGCATCCCGACCCATCAAGGCAAGGAACTCCTGGAGATCCATGCTGGCATCTGTGGACACCACGCGGCTCCGCGGTCGCCAGTCGGCAAGGCCTTCTTCCAAGGCTTCTACTGGCCGATAGCACTGCACGATGCAGAGGAGGTTGTCTGCACGTGCAAGGGGTGTTAGTTCTACACTTGGCAGACCCACTTGCCAGCGCAGGCGCTGCAGACCATCCTTCTCACTTGGCCATTCATGGTCTAGGGTCTCGATATGGTCGGGCCTCTTATGAAGGCCCATAGTGGTTTCACTCACCTGCTCGTCGCGCTGGACAAGTTCACCAAGTGGATTAAGGCGAAACCCATCTTCAAAACCAACTCCCAAAGGCCGTCAAGTTCTTCCTGGACATTGTCTACCGATTTGGTGTGCCAAACACCATCATCACAGACAATGGGACCAACTTCATAGGCAAGAAGTTCTTGGAGTTCGCTGACGGATATGGCATCAGAATCGACTGGGCCTCAGTCGGACACCCTCGCACCAATGGGCAGGTGGAGAGTGCGAATGGCATGGTCGTCCAAGGACTCAAGCCTCATATCTTTGACCAGCTCAACATGTTTGCTGGGCGGTGGGTCCAGAAGCTTTCAGCCATCCTCTGGAGCCTAAGGACAACACCCAATCGGTCCATGGGGTTCACCTCCATTCTTCCTAACATACGGGGCAGAAGCGGTTCTTCCCTCCGACCTAGACCATGGCGCCCCAAGGGTCAAAACCTTTGACCCCGACCGAGCCGTGGAGGCTCAACAGGACACGGTCAACTTGTTGGAGGAGGCTCAGGAGAAGGCCTTGATCTGCTCTGCTTGCTACTAGAAAACTCTTCGCAGGTACCATGAGAGGAAGATCCAGGGAAGAACCCTTGAAGTTGGTGACTTAGTGCTGCGGAGGGCGCAGTCGATAAAGGACAAGCACAAGCTCACTCCGCCCAAGGAAGGACCGTACATGATTGCGGAGGTGGTTCGGCTTGGAACCTACCGACTGAAGGATAGTTTTGGCAACATCCTCACCAACACTTGGAACATTGAGCAGTTACGTCATTTCTTCCCCTAAATTCAGTCCTTTCATGTTGCTCCTTTAAACAACGACTCCTACAGCGCCCCAGCCCGAGCACTCTCAGCCCAGGTCGCTCGGGGGCCCCATGGGGGTACACTACCACGCGCACTACTACCCCCTCTTTCTTTTGCGTATCACGCACAAAAAGGCAACTTTTTTCGCCCGAGCGAAAGGGCGACCCATTCTCCCGCGCAACCTAAGTGACTTCTGTTGGGACAATGTCACCTCCAACTCAGTGACACGCTGCCTCCTTGTTGGTGTTTTACCGTCACGCCCACTGAGGGATACCCTCGAGGTGGTGAGTTTGTACAAAGGGTGTCGCTGAGATCAGGAACTCGAAGGTGCAACGAACTCAAGGTTGAGATAGGTTCGGGCCGCTGAGAGCGTAATACCCTACATCCTGTGTGGTTTATATTGCCTTTGATGGTGATTGTCCCTGAGGAGGTCCCTATCCGCCCTTACATAGTATGGGGGGACATGTTTATATAGAAGTCCTAGTCAGGTATAAGCCCAGGAGTCATATCCAAGTACTTCTCTAGTAGTTTACTACCATGTCCAACTAGTTTCACTACTGTATGAGTAGTTCTACTGCACTATGAGTAGTTAGAACAGATGTTGGGCGTGGGCCATATCCCATCTCGTATCCTAGGAGAATTACGCCACATGCACAGTCCTGTGTGCCCGGATGCGACAAGCCCCCGAGCTCTTCATAGTCGAGTACTGCAGGCGTCTAAGTACTTCTTAAGACGTCTTTGAGTTCTCCCGAACTTCATCCTGAAGGTGTCTTCCGAGTACTTCCTTGGCTGCATCGAGACTGTGAGGTGCTCATGCCCCGAGTAGTTTGTCAAGTTTTGTTTTATATGGGGTGCGATTGAACTCGCACTTCATATGGAGAAGCCCCCAAGCCTTAGGTTGACTCGTAGAAGCAGGCTGAGGGTCAATTCAATCTTGAGTCTTCTAACCTTGTTTTCCAGCAAATTTGAAAAATAAGTCGCTGATGACACGTGTCCCGCAGCCCCCGAGCCTTAAATCCAAATCCCCAAGGTTTGGAATAAAGGATCCAAAGAATCATGGCATGTAATATATGACGGTAAGGATTTGAATGGTGAACATGGGCAAATCGGTTTAGTAAATTTGAAAACCTTGTTTTTGGGATGAATTCCCTGAAAAATGGTTAAACAAATAATTTGTCCAACAAACGCCCGAAATTACCTCTCAAATCAATCTTTGTTCCCTAAGTCAATGACTAAATAAGATCTCTGGGTAATAATCTAAACAAACCCCTTATTTTGGAATAAAAGCCCTAAAATAATGGTTAACAAACATCTACCCAAGATAAACCTTAAAAAGCCTCTTGGATCAGGTATTGTCAAATAGTTTTAGAACGTCCAGCGTTGAAGCATGAAAACTGTCCCTTGAAGCACGTTGAGTGCCTTGTCCCATTGAGCCCTCAAGCCAAGGAGTTAGATGAGTATCATAGAACATAGCAGTCGGTGGCGCCAGCCCCCTAACCCAGGTATGGCCAAGTAGCCACTGGATGTTGATCAGTCGATGAAGCCATCTAGTCGAAGTTGATCCCAACGAGTAGTTGAAGTAGTCGAACAGGTATAGAACTAGTCGTAAACTAGTAAACCCCTTGCGATGAGAGCGAGACCACTTCAGTAACATAGTGTATGAGTCAAAAACTAGTAATATGTTTCTGGAATTAAGGGAACGAGGCCCCTGCAGCAAACTTCGCGTAGTACCAGTCATAAACCAGTAAAATGGAGTTGTATTGAAAGTATGAGTGCAAGGCCCCGTCAGTAACCCAAGATACTAGTTGGAAACTAGTAAGTAGTTACTGGAAGTATGGGAGCGAGGCCCCTTCAGCAAACTTGTGCGTAATACCAGTAGGAGACTAGTAAAATGAAGTTGTGCTGGAAGTATGAGCATAAGGCCCCTTCAGTAACCCAAGATACTAGTCAGAAACTAGTAATTAGTTACTGGAACTACGGGAGCGAGGCCCCTTCAACAAACTTGCGCGTAATACCAGTCGTAAACTAGTAAAATGGAGTTATACTGGAAGTATTAATCTCCATTCAGCAATAGAAGATGTACCAGTTGATCAATGATGAAAACAGCGTAGATGCTTGATATTCCAAGAATTAGGAACCTCCTGGCTATCAAAGTACGGTAAGCGATAAGATCCAGGGCCTGTAACCTTGTGCACAATGAAAGGCCCTTCCCATCATGAGTTAAGCTTGTCTAACCTGGTGTCATCGTGGATTCGTCGAAGAACCATATCTCCAACATTGAAAGAGCGTTGTTGAACGTTCCGGTCGTGGTAACGATGGACTCCTTGTAAGTAGCGGGCCGACTGGAACAAGATGTTGCATCTGATTTCTTTAGCTGAATCGAGCTCGAGATGTCTTGCGGTGTCAGCCTCGCCTTCTTCAAACATCTCCAGTCATGGAGACTTCCATAACACATCAGTTGGTAATATAGCTTTAGACCCGTATACGAGAAAGAAAGGTGACTGTTCTGTGGCTTTGCTTGGTTGTGTGCGAAGCTCCCAGACTATTGATGAGATCTTGTCGATCCACTTGCCACCCTTTTTGCTATTCTCATCATATAGTCTTTTCTTCAACCCATCAAGAATCACGCCATTGGCATGCTCAACCTAGCTGTTGGCCTGCGGGTGAGCCATTGAAACATATTTGACTTCAATGGATATGCGTTCATAGAAATCCTAGAATTGATGCGAGTGGAAATTGGATCCCACATCTATAATGATAGTGTTGGGGAAGCTAAAACAGTGTAAGATGTCGCAGATGAAAGTAACCACTCAATCCGCAGAGAGCGTTGCAATAGGCTTGTACTCGATCCACTTGGTAAACTTGTCGATGGCCACCAACACGTGTGTGAAGCCTCCTGGCGCAGTTGTTAAGGGCCCTATCATGTCCAGGCCCCAGCATACAAACGACCATGAGGGTGGTATAGTGATGAGGTTATGAGCCAAGCATGAGGCTGCTTGCCAAATAACTGGCAGTTGGTACACAGGCGGACGCGTGCTTCGGCATCTGCCAAAGCAGTCGGCCAGTAAAAACCAGATTGAAATGCCTTGCTGACAAGTGTGTGAGAAGCCACATGGTTTCCACACACGCCTTCATGAGTATGCCTGATGCTGATCCACGCTTGTACAGGTTACCCCCGACTTGAACATACCCTTTACTACGCCTTAGGATGCGAGTAGCTTTAGCGCTTTTTGGGTCGACGCCGGGGGGTAGTTTGTGCTCCTGGATGTAGTCGATGAAGGCCACCCTCCAGTCGACCTCGATCATCAAGACCTCTTGGTCGGGTTCCTTTGGACCCTGAGCGATGGAACTTGAGTCTGGTGCCTTGATGGAAGGGTGATGCAACTCGTGAACGAAAACTCCCGGTGGGACGTTAGCTTGGTCAGAACCAAGTTTGGAGAGCACATCCATGCCCACATTGTTGTCGTGAATCACATGGTGAATTTCCAACCCCGAGAACTTGTTCTCGAGCTTTCGTATTTCCGTAATGTACGCACCTATGGTGTCCTTGTTTATGTCCCACTCCTTGTTGACTTGTTGAACCACCAACAAGGAGTCACCGTAGATGAGTAGTCTCTTGATGCCCAAAGAGACTGCCAGTCGTAGCCCGTGCAATAATGCCTTGTACTCAGCCTCGTTGTTAGAGACCTTGAATAGTATTTAGAATACGTACTTGAGCTATTCTCCTCTCAAGCTAATGAAAAGTACTCCCGCGCCACCGCCACCGAGCTTGAGTGAGCTGTCAAAGTACATGACCCAATGCTCTGGGTGGTTGGTTGGGGCTTCCACTTGGTTTTCTTGCCACTCTGCCATGAAATCGACTAGTGCCTGCGACTTGATGGCTGTCCAGGGCTTGCCATCGAGTGTGAGGGCTCCTAGCTCCACGACTGTTGTCGGTCGAAACCCGCCAGCGAGCAGCGACAGGCAACACGAGGAGCTAGGAAGCCCCGGGGCTACTGGTGGGCCCCGGTCCCTCGGTCAACGGCCCGAGATCTGGCACACGTCCTGGCTTCTAGGTTGCTAGTCATGCCACCTGACCTTGTACCTGATCAGGAAGGTGTTATATGTTAGTTTCCTGCATGCACAGACACGTATAAACGTTAGTCCGAGCTATGATCGGCTCATCGGATGATTCCTGGTATCGGCTGTAAAGAGCCGATTGTGTTCAGTACCGGATCGGATCTATAAATAAAGCAAATATGTCTAATGGTAACATAAATCTCACTCTGTAAACATTAAGCTAATCCAATCTACGATGATTAAAGCTTTCACTGCGTAATCGGAACATTCTACGCGTAATTGAGCCTAATAGATATGGAAGGTAACGAAACAACAACCTAAACAGAGGCCTAAAAACCAACCCAAAGCCGATTCTCGGAACAATCCCTATTTAAGCTGTTATAAAGCACCAAACACGCTGCTGGAACATTCAACCTATTTGAAGGGCCTAATCATGCAGATATTAAACTAAATCTTCGATGAACAAAGATTAACCATAACAGATTGGATCTACTAAATAAGAACACAGCAAGGCGCTGTCCTTATACCCAAGATTAGGCACAGGGACAGCTAAATGTTTACAGGTAACAAACGATGCATGAATAAGGTGTGAAAGAACCGACGTTACTCTATAAATGTTAAAATAACTAGTGCTACTCGTCATCAATAACGCTTCAGAATGAGAAACACGAAAGGTAAATAAGCAAGGACAATGCTGCCCCGATCACGCAGGGCGTGATCGGGGCCGCACGGCACTTACCCTAGAAACCCTAGGACAGGGGTGGCGATGCGCCGAGAGTTGTTGGTGAATGATTGATTTGATTCCCTTATTGATTATCCAGGGTACATATTTATAGTCCATAGACTTGCCTTCCCTAACCAATTCTAACTAAATACGACACGAATCTTAACTATCTCTATCTAAACTATTTAAACACACATGCCTATCTAGATACATGGCCAACCTTGGCCTCAAACACCTGCATAAGGTCCAATTCGCAAGCCCACTATGACTATCCTTCAAGCCCATCTTGCTCCTCGGCCCACCTTTCTGGCCCACCTGAATTATGGCGATAACACATGCCCCCCTGGTTTCGGCAATAATTATTCTGAAACCATTTTTCTTTTAATCACCCCGCCTCTTCGACTTCGGAAATCCATACAGGCGTGCCTCTTCAACTTCCATGGGATGTGACTGCTCTACATCAGGCTCCTTGGAAATCGCTATGGTGCCGATTCATCTTTCACTTGATCTTTATAAACCTACCCTTGGTAACTTTCTTTTAATCATCTTCTCCCTTCAGCCATTAGCAACCATACCTGATTCAATTTTCCTCTTCTCGTAATGGCTTCTTCCTCTTCCTCTGCTTCTTCCGCCATCTCCTTCGAGTCTGAATCCACTCGAGAGCCTACTCTAGAATACAACCTATAGCCGCCTACGAAGTCCTTGCCCCCCTGCATTGGGATGCAGAGGAATGGGACTTCCAATCGTGGTCAGAGGATGATGAGTCCCTGACCGACGGTGAAGACCTCCACCAACTCCTTGGTGATGAGCTGGAGGAAGATGACGAAGACGATGCATCCTGGGAAGAAGACTTCTCCTCCTCCTCGGAAGAAGAAGCCGATTCCTCCTCAACCGAGGAGGATTCAGTAGCAGGAGACTTCCTCCTTGGAGGATCGTCGGAGGATGATGACGATGACGACGACGAAGAAACTGAAGACAACAGCGGCTTCACCAGTAGCAGCAACGGAGATGATGGTGGTGACGTCGACGGCAGTGGCGGCGATAGCGACATCAGCACGGCTCCACCGGCCCAGCGCCGCAGGACCTCCGGCGTCTACTGGTGGTAGATTGTAGTATTAAGACGGTAGATCGGCTCTAGGAGCAATCGGCTCCCCTTTTGTACTTACTCCCAATTGTAAATAAAATCTTCTTTTTCAACCGCGACTCATTTAACAGCCAATCCGTTAAGAGCCGATGGCAATGCATCGTTTCCTTTCCTCAAAAAACGCCAATCCAGATCCAAACTAATTCTCCAATTCATTTCATTTTCCGCTTAAATCCGGAACCTTCCCCAAAACAGATCTCCGAAGATTCCCCGAATCCAAGTTATTCTCCAAAACCCTTTGCTCATAAACTGTCACACCCTAAAATATTTAATTTTAGGATGTGAATATCTTTTATAATGAGTTCATCTATAAATAGGATTTTCCAAGAATTTTAAAGATTTTTTCTAGCAATTATTCTATTTATCCAAGAGCTAGATCCATTTTTTTTACTTGGAAAGCTCTAAAATTCTTTTTTATGAGTCCCAAATATTTTATTTGGAATCCTCGTGACCCAAATTACCTCTCGAGTTTTCCTTGAAAAATTTTTGGGATTCTTTCAGATATATTTTTTGAGGGTTAAAATATTTATCTGGACTTTTCTAGATTTATTTTAAGCTTAAAATTATGTTTTGGAAAATCTTTCTATTTTGATTTTCATCGTAGTCGGACCGAGCCGTATCTTTGTGGTATGTCCTTTTAACCTTGTCCCCTCCGATGCCCCATCGAGCTTCCGATTCTCTAACATTCCTCCCCGATCAAGTCATGCTTGAAAACGACGCCTCGTGGCTCGTCTTCAGTGTTTTTCCGACGACGTTCGATCATCGTCAGCTCCAATGACTCGGCCTGATTTCTCTCTATTATATTTTGCGTTTTCGAATAGGCCGTTCGTGTTCAACCAGCACAATCAGCTCATTTTCATATTCGGTCCTCACCTGAACCTATTTCGGCCCATAACCGAACTCGCTCGGCCATTCTCGTTTCCTCTTTCCGTTACCTCTTCTATCCTCACTTTGTTCGTTAAATTGTGGGACTCGCTGGTCGGTCCAATCTCGTCTCCCGTGGACAATCCGGACTTGAGAACGAGTCCCAGCCCGATGCGTCACCACGTCCTTGTCCTCGTCCGAGTTTGAGTCCAGCCTGATATCTCCAGGTCTATTTAAACATGCCCTGCACCTTTCCTTCCCTGTAGCCTCTGCATCGCGTCCCTGCTGCCCACGTAGCTGGCCCTAACCTCTACATCATTCCCTGCACGCCGTCGCCTCCCCCACGTCTACACCCCCTATCGTGCGTGAAGAACGGCCCTGCGCATCCACCCCTATGCGCCGCCGTCGCCCAGCCCCCCTGCGCCTCCTCCTGCACCGCCCCTGATGCCCAGCGTCACCAGGAAGTGCAGCACCATGCGCCCCTGCCCGTTTCCCCTGCGTCGCATCGCCTCCCTCTTGCTGCCGCTGCCCCAGGCCTCCCTGCCGAGCGCCCAGGAAACCAGGAGCGCCGCCACCTGAGCCTCTGCCCAGCGCCGCCGCCCCTGTACCCGTGCGTGCCCTGGCCCCTGCGCACCTTGACCGTGCTTCCCAACGCCTCGCTCTTCCCCCTGCAGCGCCGCCCCTCGCCTCCAGTGTTGCTGCCACAAACAGGAGTGAAACTGCCATGAACAGAGCAGCCGCCCAAGAAACACCATGAACAGACCCGCCCTTCATCTTCCTCCGCGAAATTCGATCTCTACAATGCATCTCCGCTGCAGGTAAGGCATGGAATCGAACCCCCTCCCTCTCCTCTTTCTTTTTCCCCACTTCCCGCGCTCACCCGTGGCCAAAGTCGCTGCAATTTTGGCTGACAGCAAGCTCCCGTGCGGCAGCCATGGAGGAACTCGAGATTTTGCAATCCAGTCCCTGGAGAAAGATGTAATTTTCCCGTTCTTTCTTGTGTCTTGTAAAATTTGCAGAAAACCCCCTAGATCTATTACATCTTCTCAATCCAGCCCCACCATAGAATTTTTTAGATCAAACCCTGAACTTTTCTGTATTTGCAAGCACTATTTTCTGAGTCTATTATTTCTTTCCTGCTAACCCCCGAAGTCTATAGTTAATTATGTATACATCCCTGCAGCGCTGTTTCATGCATAGTTTCAGCGTTTTAAATCCGTTTCGATCCATTCTTTTTGTGTTAGTTTTCTAAAACCCTATGCTATTGACTAGTAGTGTTGTTGTACCGTAATTCCTGTTTTTAAAATTAGATATCAATTTAATTTGAATAATGTCCTCTCATCTAATTTTACGAAATAAAATCCAATTAAGTCTTTACTCCTATTTTTATAATAAATATTAATTTGATTAATATCAACTTTGTGGCAGAACCAACTTGAATTATACCGGTTCAAGTACGCGAGTCCTCGTCGGAGGGCTACCTCGTACTTCAAACGGTATAATACTATTGGTCTGTCGGGTAACGTCCCGATAAACCACCGAACGCAGGATCCAACAAGGTACCTCACACGAAGGTGAGTCCAGAGATATAATGCCAAAATAATTTACACCACAGGCAGTTATATTATAACAATACATAAAGTATCATTAGCTCCCACTGAGGAGAGATTATTACAAAACAAGTTTAAGTTTCTAGTCAAAGCAGCGGAATTTGGAAAACATAGACATTGTACACGTCGTTATTACAGACATCATGCTAGCCCTGGCATGATATCACTCGGCGGAATCGGTGTTGGCCGGGGACGGATCCCACTCCACGGACCAACCATCAGGCAAGGGGTAGGGCCACGGTGTAATGAACGCTGGCTCATCAGGAGGATTACCTGAAGTAAATCAACGAAAGCAAGGCTGAGTATACTAATACTCAGCAAGACTTACCCGGAATTGGGTATACCTTAGCCCATAACTAGACTCATGATGGCTTTTAGCTTTGGGTAAGATTTTCAGCTGAAAAGCAACAAAGAGTAGATCCTTAATTTCAACTTTTAACTTTTAGATTCTAGTTGATTAACCATTCTAGGTAAGCACCTATAACTATTCAAACATGGTAGAATCTTTACTCAAACACCATCTTTGATAATCACATAATTGCTCTTGTTACTCTATGTGATAAAGGGGATAAGCAGTCTCATACATCGTGAGAGGCGGACGATTCTGAATCGAGATTCAACCCTTGCAAGGTAAACCTAACACACACGCTTGGAACACCACAGGATCGTTCCGAAGCAACCGTTTACCTTTCATTCCGACTCGTGGATCAGATCCACCACAAGCGACTGCAGGTCATACGCACTACCAAAGTGCAGGACGTACGTCTGTAGCGCGACTACAAAACCCGTACTCCTGGTTGCCCAGCAACACGTATGCCTACACGTCAAACAAAGTAACCAAAAGAAGCAAATACATGTGGTGGGGGGTATGTCCACTCCTCGGGCCGATCGGTTACTAGGCTTACCGCTTACCATATTTCACGGCATGTGGCTAGTACTTTCAAACGCTTAACCACCGCTACCACACACTGCGACCTTATCAAAATTTCAACAACACAGACGGGGTATCATCTCAACCATGATACCTCACAACTCCCGTCCGTCATCCTTATAGTGATAACAGGAATGTAAATATTACAACTCCTATATCGCGCGAGTGACAGGAAATCACTCGACTTCTACCGGTCCTATAAGCAGAGCAGCTATTCGGACTCAATTTCTAGTGTTCAATACATTGGTTCCTGGAATAATGCAACTAAGGTTTCCAAACAATTTCTAAGAACTTAATGCATAAAGATATATATATAAATAATATAGGTTGCAGTGTAATAAAGTAGGGGTTATGTCCGGGGCTTGCCTTCGTTGGTAGGGTTGGGGTTAGTCAAAATATTTTCTTCCGAACCTTGGTTCGGGGCTTCAGAGAAATCCGCGACGAGATTCCCGGGGTCTTCAGAATACACTTCTTCTTGTTCCGGGATCAGCTGATAATCCCCGTCAGCGAGAGTGGTCGAGTCTACATGATATGCAAGATGAAGTTTAATGGATGTATCCATTTTCATTTCAATTTCCGATAAAG
Organism: Panicum hallii; assembly: GCF_002211085.1. Taxonomy (NCBI): domain Eukaryota; kingdom Viridiplantae; phylum Streptophyta; class Magnoliopsida; order Poales; family Poaceae; genus Panicum; species Panicum hallii. The sequence goes on from NC_038045.1 coordinate 13,298,166, forward strand.
TTGCAATTCAAATAAAAGAAAACTATATTACAATAAATAACCAAACTACTCTCCACTGGGCAGTCATTTATCGAGTATTAACTAAATTAACTAGTCTCGTTAGGCAATAGGGTGGTTACCCTAAACATCCGATTAACTATAATAAGTAGCATATCAGTTTACTATAAGCAACACTAAATACACTTAACAAACTCTATTTATTTTATTAGCTAAACATTGTAATTAATCTTAGGTTATTACTTAATTATGGCTAACTTGGATTAATTAACCAAATCTTAAATTAAGAAAAATAATTAGTACTTATGAAAATTATCATAGGTGGGTTTTATTGAAATTTTACTCTAAAGGAACTAAGCCACAAAATTAAACAAGATTATAATTGGAAATTCAAGATATAATTATAACTAGAGTTTTACACTAAAACTAGGGTTCAGAATTTAAGAACATCATGAATTACTCAAGATTAATATTCCAGAAAAGTTTCATAATTTTTCATGCATAATAATTATTATTTATGAATTACCTTTGAATTTAATCTTGAAATTTATAACTCAAGTTATATTAGCTTTCTATTTCTCAAATTTTTATCTTAAATTACTCCTGTTGTAACAAAGCTAAGATAAATGTTTCGGCCCTAAATATGAAGGAACACATTTGGAATTAAATTAAGTAACTTTTATCAACATATAACAAAAAGTACTCGAAACCTAAGAAAATGAACAGTAAAGTAATCGAACTTTTTACACAGAGCTATACATAGCACCTACAATCTATGATCCAAATTTCAGCTTTAACACATGCCTACAACATGAGATACAATTAAAACACTTATTTTCTAATATTTAATCTACATCAGAAAATATACACCTACAGCTCAAACTTCCTAAACAAAAGTAGTCGAATTTGACTTAAGGATTCCAAAAAAATTTAGTTTGCATTTTTATGATTTTTCCTCGAATAGATATAGCATTTCTAAGTTGACATCAATATTTACAAAAGGAGGTCCCTGGTTACTATTTCTCTGAGTCTTAGGCTATGCACTTAACCCCCTGGGTTTCTTTTCCTTCTAACCCGAGGTCCTTGGCTGTGAACCCGAACGGAGCAAGGCGGAGGCGACCGTGTTCCAGCGACGGTGGTCACCGGCGGCGAGGTTCAAGGGCAGGGAAAGGCTCAGGGTCTTACTGTGGTTTAGTTGCAGTACTTGTCGTGGACGGGAATGGCCGGAATGGTGGAGTTCGACTTGAGCCCGAGGTGACGGCGGAGAGGTCACCGTCGACGGCGGAGCTCCGGTGGTGAACGTTGGCAACCAACCTGTGCATAAGCTTCAGTGAGACACGGGGAACGTGTAGGTACCATCAATTGGAAGAAGACGTGCTGGATTAAAGGAGACCGACGGAGACAGAGGCGGCGGCGACGAGGAAGAACGCCGGCGAGCGTCGGGGAGGCGCGGTTGTGGACTAGAAGGCCAAAGGATGGGTCGGGGAGCTTCACAGAGATGATGTGGTGCTGGCTAGGGGGTCGTGGTGGCGTGGGAGTGCCCGGAGCGAGCTGCCCACGGTGGAGGCCGAAGGCGGCGGCGGCGGCGCTCGTCGGGGACAAAGCTTCAGTGGAAATTGGGGAAGAACAGTGGGTCGTCGAGCACGAGCAAGTCACGGGGAAGCTTGTGCAGGTGTTGATTGGGGCGGGGGTGAGCTGGTGAGGGCTGCCCACGGGCGTGCCGTGCGCGGCCGGAGCAGAGGAGGACGGCGGCGAGGAAATGCGGGTCGAAAGCTCGGGATTTGGTTCGGGAGCTGGAGGAATAGAGCTTAGGCATCACAGGGAAGCTAATGCGCGCGAGAGACAAGAAGTTAAGGCTCTGTGGCGAGCGCTCCATGGCGACGAGGAGGTGGCGGCCCGAGATGGCTCGGGGGCGTCGTGGCGTGCGCGCGAGAAGCCACCAGGGGAGAGGGAAAAGGTTGGGATTGGGAGGAGATGACGCGTGGACTTGTGCTGCCGCTGGAGGTGGAGCTCGGGGGCTTGCGCCGGCGGTGAGCGGCGGTGGCAGGTGCAGCGAGCAGAGCGGAAGCGGCGTGCCAGAGGAAGACGAAGCAGGCTGGAGTCAGAAGGACTGGTTTGTGATTTCTAAAAAGTTCAGGGACTCCTCTGTAAACTAAAATTTCCCACTGCTACAAAATCCTAATGAGGAAACTGTCTAAAGAAAAGTTGTAGAGAATTTCAAATACTACAAGAATGCTTTAGAGCTCGAGTTCAAAATCTCAAAGGGTATGGTTTTATTTTGAACTTTTGAATATAACTCAAATTATAAACTTTGTGTTACAATTTAAACAAAATGCTCTAATGTTTGGGGTCTCTTTGTAAGTTTTTCTGCAGTAATCATGACTAGCTCTTTTTATACTTTAGTCCTTAGGTAAAACTAAGTTTTACTTTTATCTTTTTACCATTTCACATGTAAGTCCCTCATATTTGTGTTAATTACACATAGGTCCTTAGTTTCTTTCAAAGTCTATTTCTCTTAGGTTTTATTTGACTTTTGCACTGTTCTTCTGTACAATGATTTAGGTTTACCACTTAAGAGTACTTTTACACACTTATACTCAAATAATCACATAATTCCTAAATTACAATTATACTCCTAATGTTTTGTACAACTTGTATACACTATAACATACTTACATATAATACACCCAAACTTAGTATCTAGTTGTCTAACTACCTGGATATTACAAACTTAAATGTATTTGTAATTTAATTTGTTTAGTTCAACTCGAATCATAAAGTTCGACGTTTAGATTCTCTCATCGGTTTCTTTCTAATTAATTGTTTAATTCGGATAATTCGTGCATAGACAATTGTATATAAAATTTGATTAAGTTATATCTCGTCTTTATAAATGCAAGTATAGTATAAGTTAATTATAGTTAGGGATATTTCTCTTTTATATCTTTTACATTAGTGTGGCAGAACCGCCTGAATTACACCGGCTCAAATACGCAAGTCCTCTCTCAAGGGCTCCAACGTACTTCAAACGGTGTAACCCATTGGTCTGTCGGGTCTCCGCTCGATACAACCACAGTTCAACAGGATCGAAGCAGGTTTATCTCGCACGAAGGCGAGTTTACAATCACAGTACAGCTCATTAACTTTTAATTTACAGATAAGTAAAGATTATTACAAACCTTGTTCAAACTGCAAATAAAATTTATACAAACGGTGTTTAAGCCGACAAGCTAGACAGCTTGTCCCTGTTCACAGCGGAAGGAAAATAAACACGCGACTACTTTCGTCGCAAAGGTTGACACCATGCTCAGCCCAAGGCTTGGTGTCACTCAGGAGGGTCACTGCCAGCCGAGGACGGATCCCACTCCACGGACTAGCCAAAAGGAACAGAAGTTGGCCATGCAGGGTTGTCCATGGGGTTCTCGAAGGTTATACCTGCAAATGGTACTAGCAAGACTGAGTATTCTAATACTCAGCAAGGCTTACCCGGGTTTGGGTATAATTTACCCCATAACTAGACTCATGACGGCATTGTAAAAGCTCTGGGTTTATTTTCAGCTGAAAAGCAACAAATAGTATGAACTACTTTCAAGTTTTAGCCTTCACATTCTAGTTAATTATTCATTCTAGATTAGCACCTACACTAAGCAAGCAAGGTAGAGATTATCATTCACCCGGATTATTCCATCAATAGTTACACTTCTTACTCTATGTGGTAAAAGGGATAAGCAGTCTCAATCTCTGCGAGAAATGGACGATTCTGAATCGAATTTCAACCTTGCAAGGGTAAACCTAACTCACACGCTTGGAACATCCAAAGATCATTCCGAAGCAACCGTTTGCCTTTCATTCCGACTCGTGGATAGGCCACCACAAGCGACTGCAGGACCGTACGCACACCAATTGTGCAGGACATATGCCTGTAGCGCGACTACAAAACCCGTATTCCTGTCTGCCTTGCAGAACGTACTCCCACACGTTGGTGCGTGTGAACATAAAATAAAGATCGAGTGGTGGGAGGTATGTCCACTTACCGGGCCGATTGGTTACTAGGCTTACCGCTTTACCATATTTCGCGGCATGTGGCTAGTACTGTTCAAACGTTTAGCCACCACTACCACACATATCGACCTTAACAGCTTTTAACAAAATAGATAGGGTAAAACCTCAGGTCATGATACAGCATATGACCCTGTCCGTCATCCTTATAGTGGTTGCAGAGTAGTAAACATGCAACTCTTATATCGCGCGAGTGACAGGAAATCACCCGACTTTTACCGGTCCTATTTAGCAGAGCATCTAAGCAATGAGGACTCGGGTTCAATACATTGGTTCCTAAGATTCATGCATCTAGGGTTTCATTACAACTCCTAAACTTAATGCAAGATATAATATAAATAGACATAGATTGCAGTGTAAATAAAGTAGTGGAATATGTCCGGGGCTTGCCTTCTTGAGTGGGGTTGGGGACAAGAGTGTCAGAGGCTTCCGAACTTTAGTTCGGGGCTTCAGTTAGTTCCTCGACGGCTTGTGTTGGGTCTTCAGATAACCCTTGGTCTTGTCCTAAGACCAACTCGTAATCTCTGTCGTCGAGCGTCGTTGATTCTATATGATATGCAACAATTTAAGTAAGACAAGATCTAAATTTAAGATTTTATGTCACAACAAAGTTGCAACTCAATCAAGCCACTACACATGAATTCATGAAATAAAGGGGTTTAGACTTGAATTACTATCTATAATTGAGTTATGATCATAGTACTGAATTTATGGCAAACAGAAACTAGAACATTTGCATTTGAATTTAAATCCCAAGTTTAAATTCACAACTTAGGTAAATAGAATCATAAAGTTTTGAAAGTTTAACTACATACTAATTATCAACATCTTAGGTCATGATAAAAAGATTTACTCGACTAAGTCCAGGGAACATGCTTAACTAATTTTAAAACATTTCAAATTTGAAATGTCCAAACTCAAAGAACTTATATTACAAAACAAAGTTGAGTGTAACATTTCAACATAAGATCACATAGGACTCCTAGCAAATACTTACCAAAAATCATGAGCAACAAAGTTAAGGTGTAGAAGTTACACACAAAAATACTTCTCAACTTTAGATTCAAAATAGATACAAAAGCATTTAGTTTCATACTAAACTTTATTAACAAAAGTTGTAGGGTTTAAAATCTAGTTTCCAATGAAACTAGTTTTGCAATTTTTGGATTTTTCTACAATTTTCTATTGATTTTACAAACCAGCAGCACTACTCACATGAAATAACAAACACGTTTACACAGAGGTCCCTGATCAGCACTATTCCTCTAAGACCGGTGGTTTGCAAACAGCCCCCTGGGCTTTTGCACCTTCTAAGCCGGGGTCCTTGACCAGAGGTGAAAGGGAGCAGAGGGTGGGCGGTCACCTCCGGCGAGGAAGGTCACCGGTGGCGGGGTTTGCGTGGAGGGGAAGTACCACAGGATCCTTGCGCACCCTTGGCCGCACGGGATCGGGAGGGGGAAGCTTGTAGCGGCGGTGCAGCAGAGACGGGCGGCCGGCGGCGGAGGGAATCGGCGGGGGCCGTGTTCCGGTGATCTTGGACGGTGAGGAGGTGGTCGGAAAGCTTCCTGGAGAAGTGAGGAGGCTCGGTGCGGGATCAATTGAAGGTGAGGAAGACCGGAGAGAGACGTCCCATGGTGAGCCAGAAGTGGCGGCGGCGGCGCTCGTCGGTAGGGGGTTCCGGCCGGGATTGAAGGGCGATTGGGGGGTTAGGGAGCACGAGCGAGGACCGGGACAACTTGCTAGGGGGTCCACGAGGACAAAAGGAGCCCGGAAGCGGCTGCCCACGGTGAGCCGTGGTCACCGGAATGGAGGAAGAAAGGGCGGCGGTGGTGCTCGGGTTCCAGGGCGTTGTGCAGCACAAGTGTAGTGAAGAATGGAACGGCTACGCGCTAGGGAAGCTCACGAGCAGGGAATTAAGGATTCAGAGGGGGCGCGCGGCCCGTGCCACGGCGGCGGCGATGTGTCAATCAACAGGGAGTTCAAGGGGACCGTGGCGCTTGCGGAGGAGAGTGTCAGGGGAATGGAGCAGGCTTGGGGAGGGAAGAAAACGACGCGTGGAAGGGGAGAAGCAGGAGGTGGAGCGGCGGCCAGGGGAGCTGTACCGGCGGCGGAGCAGAGGGGGCAGGGAAAACAGGGCAGAGCATGTGCTCGGGGAGGAAGAAGAGAGGGGAGGGGGTCCGGGGACCTGTTTGCAAAACATAAGAATTATAGGGACTCTTCGGTAAACTAACCTTTCCCACTGATTTAAAGCTCAAATGAAAAAGTGCCCAAAATCAAAGTTGTAGAGTTTTTCAAACCCTACAAAAATGCTTTAGGGCTCAAGTTCAAAAGCTCAAAATTTGCAGCTTTACAAGATAGATTTTGAATTAAAGTAACACTTGAATTACCTTGGTCCTTACCAAAGTGATTTTGATCAAATTTTGAACACATTTGCAAAGGTTCATGGAAGGTCATGATGACTTGTACTTTTACATATTAGCCCTCAGGTAAACATAAAAGTTACTTTTGTACATTACTTACTTTACATAAAAGCCCTATAGTTTTTGTTTTAATTACACATAAGTCCCTATCTTTACACCACAAACCCATTGTTCTTAAGATTTAACCTCCCTTACACACTTTCCTTCCTATAAAGATGCAATTTAGCACTTGGTATTATTTTTCTCCTAGGTTCCAGTGCTACCTTCTATTTAACCCAAATAACATGTAAGAGCCTATATTTTATAGAAATTACAGATATACCCCTAGCCTTTTGTACTATCCCAAATATCATAGGAAGCATACTTACATCATACTAAAACCTAGTATCCATGTTCTCTAATTACCTGAATGTTACAATTAGTTTTCTAAATTAAAATAAATGAAAGTCTATAGTTCTTTTATTTCTTTATTAACATAAATCTTCTGATAGCTGTTTCTTTTCAACCCTAGCTCCGTTTTCTGCGTTTCTTTCGTTCTCGTGATCATAGCAACGAGCCCTATCCTTTTGTACGCTCTTTTAAAGCTTTCTTTTTGTTTGATGTATCCGTTCTTAGTCGTTCTTGTTTGTTGGCTTGCTTGTATGCTTGGGCCCGATGCTTGTGTGACGTTAGAAGGAGCGTGATCGAAGAGCTTTGAAGAATTAGAGTTTCAAGAACAAGAATTGAAGACTCTGAGCAGCTATTCTCTGAAAGAAAGGTAAGTGTTTCTTTGATCATGCTTTTGTCCTAATAATCACAATAAATATAACTTTTTCTTTATATGCATGCATGTGTCCTAATTTTGATGGATCCTAATTAAGGATATACCTAGTCTTTATGATCATTCCTTGTCAACCTAGGTTTTACCTTTTTTTTGTTGGGTAGCTATTGCTTAGTTGCTACAACTGGTTATGGTTTGGGAATAATATATAACCATGATAATAACAATGATGATGCTATACTTGTTTTATCCATGTTCATGCTCATTGTGTTGTTGATCACAAGATCATATGTTTTAATCGGAACATGGAGAACCACCTAGGAAAACAGTGCAACCACAATACTATATGGCTCTGGTCTTAGCTAATTAATTAGAAACTCTAGTTTATGATAATCTTACCGAAAGGGCAAGAGGGGTTGCATCATCGGGATATAGCTCAGTCCTCTTGAGGGTATGATATGATCCTGGTTAAGGCGTATGCCTCATTAGGGAGAGTTATGACCGCTTTGACTTGAAACCTTAGCGTATTGTCATAAGTTAGGGAATCTCTGTAAAGGCCTCGTACTGAATCTCTTGCCACTCACCTCGGAAGTGTTTAAGAGGCTAGCTACCTCGGGCAAATCGGAAGACATGAATTATGGGTAAAGGGTACAACCTCTGCAGAGTGAAAACTGATATATCAGCCGTGCTCACGGTTAAGAGCGGCTTGGACCCTCATATGATTAATAAACTTGAAGATGAATTAAATCGTGGACCATGGTTATGGTTATTGTTATCGTGGACCATGTTTATGGTTATGGTTGTGTTGTATCTCTCCTATCTCTTTTAATGTGGGTTTTTGGTATGAACTTATACCTTAGTAGTCAGGTGCTAATAAAACTTGACCAACTAAAATTGCTTATCGCAGTAAGCCAGTCAGCCTTTCCTTGATTTTGGCCTTCATGTCATATATTTCCCAACACTTGCTGAGTACCAACCATAAGTGTACTCACACTTGTTATAATTGCTGCTCAGAGGAGAAAGTGATGTGAAGTCTTTTGAAGATGATGCTGAGTTCTAGGTCTTTGCAACCCCCGGTCGATTGCCTGTGAAGTTTGGAGTCTTCGTTTCTAGGATCTGTATAACTCTGATAATCTTTATAATCTTTTCATTCTCTGTTCGTGATACTGTTGCTGATTATTCACTGATGAAGTCACTATATGTATAAAACTTGATCCTGGCATACATATAGTTATGCATTCGGTTTTGTCCTTAAGAACTGGGTGTGACATAAACCCTAGTCATAAGATCAGGACCAAAGCCTTAGAATACGAACTCGATCTTGTGCTGCCAACCCTAGATCTAGTCCCCGAGTCCTCGATCTTCGTCAGGGTTTGCGATGGCGGATTCTTCGAACGCCGATGTGAATGTCTTTGGTCTGAAGGTAAGACTCCGACCTTTGCTAATTTAATGCAGTGATTATGAGATTCCCTACGCCATTAAATGACCTTTCTCCGTTTATTTGGCTTTCATGGATTTCTTCAAGTTTTAGATATCCTCTTGTCGCATCCTTCTTCCCCCAATTCTTTTTGTCTCGGGCCTCATTCTTACGAGAAACCCATAGATTTGATTTCTTGCGAGGCCAATCGAATTCCATTCGTGAGCCAAACATACATCTAGACTCCTGGTTCGACAGCCTCCATGCCTGGCCGAACCCTCCCGAGGGCTGGGTAACTTGGTATAACAGAGTGGCGAACACCTACCAGCCCACATGGGAGTCCACAGGGATAGCCGATGCTTTATCCCTATCTCTATCCCCTCTTGAAAAGAACGAGAACCTTCTGAAAACCATCGGCTACTTTTGGTCCGATGCCTTGAACTGTTTTCTCTTTGGTCATGGACCGATGACTCCAACCCTTCTGGACATGATGATGATCACTGATCTGGACATCTCATCAACCTGTCCCTCTGCCTACAGGCTATCTGAAGTATTTTTCAAGTTGTCTTCCAAAGCAGAGTGCACAAACTGGGGTGCATATCTGAATCAACACCTAAAAACCAAAGGCCCTGTGACAGAGAAGGAACACACAGCTTTCTTGAATATTTGGTTAGAGCACTTCCTATTCTGTGGTCCTTCCCTTGCTGCAACCAAGAATTATCTCCCTCTAGCGTATGAGCTGGCCAAAGGTCACACTGTTGGCCTTGGTGAATTATTCCTTGGAGAAATCTACAGATACCTTCATCTGATGTCTTTGAGCCTTCTTTCCTAGAAAAAACTTAGGACTGGTGGTCCTTGGTGGTTCATCCAATTGTGGGCTCACCTTTACTTTCAGGGCTTCATCCCAAACTTTCCTTCTTTGGCCAATAACTCTTTCCCGGACCGAAGTGGGAGGCGGATCAGATGCACCAGCTTCGGCCAGGCTTTGTACAGCCTCCCTGGTGGCAAGTTGAATCCCTCAGATGCTTCACAATGGTTTAGGATTTTTTATAGGATCCTGAACAACCCAATCTTCCTTCCCTACACTGAATCTGAAATTTCAAGAACCCGACCACCTTTAGGTTGGCTGATTTTGCCGATGATGTCGACACTCGGCGTCTGTATTCTGTCATGATTCGCCCTTGCCTCCTCCCAGTCATCATGAGTACTTCCAAACGGATCATCAAACCAAGATATGAGTTCTATCAGCCGGTTGTAGCAGCTTGGCAGTTTGGCCTTGGGCAAGTTCCTTCTCACTTCCTCCTTCATCATTTAACATCCAACAGAATTGACCTGCCTGACACCGTGACCACCCAAAGATGCTATAGCCTATTTTCAGACCTTCGCATCCCAATCCCTGTTGACCTCACGTTCACCTCTTTGGCCATCAACTTCGAGAACTGGTGGTCGATGTGGAAGACCCATGTCTTCCGGAAAGCCCTGGGGCCGATGCTGCAGCAAATTCATGATGAGTATGAAGTCCCTGAGGAAGAGGTATTTCTATCAGCCCATCGTTCTTCCTTCTGACTTTGCTGAATTCCTTTTTTGATTCCATTTGCTCTTTTTGCGGCAGAAGGATGGTCCGAAGCCTAGGAACGATGATGGATCTAACTTCCAGTTTTTGCCAGTTGCCCCTGTGGTTCTTTTTGGCAAAAACGCACCTCCCCCTTCAAAAGGCATTATGCGGATCCAGCTCAGCACCACGAAGTTGACCCCCAAGCGGAAATGGTCTTCTGACACTGTTGCCCCCCGAGCTCACACTAAGGTGAGGAAGATGCTTGTCAAGAAAATTCGGAAGGAAGCTGGGCCATCTTCTACCAGTCAAGAAGCTCCGATCGCTGGCCAGGTTTGGATCACCCCGCTCATAGTTGATCCTCTGAACATGTACATTTTAACTTGATTACTCTTCCCTTTCTTGCAGTCTGTCGTTGTGGACATTTCTGGTGGTGAGGAACCCGCATGCCAAAAGGATCCAGCTCTAGAAGCTCCAGAAGATTTTCTGACACCGGTCAGCGCCTTGGTTACCCTTCAGGATCCCGTCCCAAAAGCTCTGGAAGGCCCTACAACGCCGGCTAATGCTTCGGTCACCCTTCAAGGTCTGCAGGAGCCGGTCGTTACCACGTCGGACGTTAGTCCCTCTGTGGAAGGGCCGACCGTCACCTCGTCGACTGTCAGTCTTCCTCCGAAAGGGGCTCCTGCAAGAGCCGACCGCTGCTTCATCGGCTGTTACTCCTCCTTCTGAAAGGGTATGTTTTATCACCAGATTGTTTACATCTTTCCTTGTGCTACCCTACTCACATGCCTTCTTTCGGGGCCTGAACCTCTCGGAGTTGCTTGCATTTGATCCTGCATCTGTCGGCTCGGCCATACTAGAAGTCGACGATCCTCAACCGGATTCGACCAGTGTCACCAGTCAACTTCTCCGTGTGAAGGGCCTTCTATCAGCTCCGATCGACGCCTTGGTTTAGGATTCCAGTGCAGTAAGGCAGATTCTTGAGGAGATAAAATCTCAACTTCCTGCCGTCCTTCAGATCAAGCTCTGGCCGACCGGGCACCTCCCTTTCTTTTAGGCAAGAGTAGAACAGGCTCGTCATAGGATTGAGACCCACCGCTCTCAAGCCCCCCTGAAGGCCAACATTGCCGAGAGGTGCCGGTCACTTAACGAGAAGAAGGCGGCTCTGGATGCCAAGGCTGATACATCTGTGCATTCTCAACGGCTTCATCTTCTGGAGAAGGAATTAGAAGACCTCAAGGCTAGGGTCCAGGCAACCGAGCAGCGCATCCAAGAAGAGAAAGATCTTATTGTCACCTCCAAATGGGAAGCAAAAGCCCTAACCGCTCAATTGAAGGTAGATCTTGCAGAGCTGATCGCTTTGAGTTGGCAGGTGGTGTCAGGAGTGGACAAGGACGATGAAGCAGTGATTGCTGAGGCTAATCATGTCCGTCTTGAGGCCATTGCTGCCATCAATGAGTTCCTTCAGTAGGCTTACTTCTAATAGATAAACCTGCATGTATTTATTTTAAGACTCTAAAGTCGATGGTCACACATTGGCTATTCGATTGACTCACTGTGTTAGGTACAAAGTACTTCTCTTTCTCTTTCATATATGTGGGTCGACTGCATGCATCGGCCTTCTTTCCTTGTACTTGCCCTGGCGCATATTTCTATTTTTCGCCTGTACGAGTCATCAGTTTCCATTGGCTCATATCCTTCCGCGACGCGTCGGCTTTCTCTTGTTCTGGCCAATTGATCATATCGGTTTATAGCCTGATGTGTAGCACTGGCTTTACTGCTCACCATCCCACATGCTCGGAAAGTACTTCTTGAGATATTGACCGTTGACCGCCACTGGGAACTTGACGCCATCTAACTTTTCAAGCATATATGCATTCCCAAATAGGACTTGGTCAACCCTATAAGGCCCGTGCCAGTTTGGAGACAACTTGCCATATGCTGCATCTTTAGTCCCCAATGGTAGCATCGCTTCCCAAACTAGATCTCCAACTCAGAATTCCTTCGGCATGGCTTTCTTGTTGTACGCGCGGGCTACTTTGGCCTTATTTTCTTTGATCTTCTCAAGTGACCAAAGCCTTAGCTCCGTGAGGTCCTCAACATTATCATTTATCAGAGTAGCATACTCTTCGGCTGTTAGGTCATTCTGGAACTCTATGCGCCTCGAGCCAGCCGTAATTTCCCATGGTAATACAGCCTCCTGTCCATATACTAGGTGATAAGGAGAAGTTTTTGTTGCTCCATGGCAAGAAATACGGTATGCCCACAATGCCTCTGATAAGACCTCATGCCAACGCCTAGGATATTCATCAATCGTCCTATTGATCAACTTGATAGGGCTCTGATTGGATGCTTCAGCTTGTCCGTCTGCTTGGGCATAATATGGAGACGACCTGATTAGCTTGATGCCCATGTCGGTGGCGAATTTCTTGAACTCCTCTGAAATGAAGACCGAACCTCCATCTGTTGTAATGATCTGAGGAATCCCGAACCTGTGAATGACATGCTCCTTGACAAAATTAATAACATCTTTAGATGCTACCGACTTCATGGGAACCGCCTCCACCCACTTGGTAAAGTAATCTGTGATGGCCAAAATAAACTGGTGGCCTTTGCTGGATGGAGGATTAATTTTGCCGATCATATCCATGCCCCAGCCTTGGCCATGGTTTGACGATAGGGTTCATTACTGACGCTGGTACCATCTGAATCTTCCCGAACCTCTGACATGGCTGACATCCTTTATAATATTTGAAGCAATCTTCAAGCATGGTGGGCCAGTAATACTCTGATCGCCTAATTAGCCACTTCATCTTGTGAGCCGATTGGTGAGTCCCACAGGTGCCTTCATGGACTTCGTGTAAGAGCCGATTGGATTCAACCGGCCCCAAGCATTTAAGCAGCAGACCTTCTAAAGTCCTGTAGAACATGTCATCTCCTATCAGGTCTTGTAACGTATCCTCTTGGGTGCCCCCTGAGCCGAATCCTTCAAATAATTAAAGATATCGGCTCTCCAATCTCCTTGGTCCAAGAGGTGTACCTGAAGATCGGTTTTGTCTGCTGCAGTCTTGTACCCCGAAGCCATCTGTGCCAAATCATTGGCCTCCGAATTTCGAGCCCTAGGTATCCAATTGAAATTTATGTACCTGAATTGGACCATCAGCTCTTGACATTGCACCCATAACGGGAAGAGCGACTCGCTCTCACATCTGTATTCCTCTGTGAGCTGAGAGATCACCAATTTTGAGTCCCCAAAAATTTCCACTGCTTCAGCTCCGGCCTCAAGAAGCAACTCCATACCCTTACACACTGCTTCATATTCTGCGAGGTTATTGGTGCAAGCAGTAGGTAATCTAATTGAAAAAGGAAATGTTGCCCCCTGAGGCGACACATGCAGGATACCTATGCCACACCCATCTCCGCAAACCGATCCGTCAAAGTACATGGCCCATGCACGTATGGAAAGTGATGCTATGTCAGTATTGATCCTTTCTGTGATAAGATCTCCCAACGCTTGGCCTTTGACCGCCTTCGCGGGTTGGTATCGGATATCGAACTCTGACAATGCAAACATCCATATCCCATGTCAGCCTTTCAACACAGGAGCCGATTGCATGTGTTTTATGACATCCGATTTGCAGATGACAATTACCTCGGCTGATAGCAGGATATGACGAAGCTTGGTGCATGTAAAGAATAAACAAAGGCATAACTTTTTGATATCAAGATACCTTGTCTCCGCATCTAGCATCCTTCTGCTGAGGTAGAACACAACCCTCTCTTTGTCGTCATGCACTTGTATTACTACTGAAGCGATGGAGGTGTCACCTACTGATAGATACATGTAAAATGGCCTATCTTGTTGGGGCAGAACAAGCACAGGTGGTTTTGACAGATACTCCTTGATCTCTTCGAATGCCTATTGCTGCTCTGCCCCCCTGCAAAACTCTTCATTGGCTTTAATTTTTACCAACTCCATAAAAGGCTCAATCCTCCCGGAGAGATTGGAAATAAACCTTCTAACAAAGTTGATCTTACCAATGAGCTGCTGGAGCTCCCTCTTCGTAGTAGGTGGCACCATGGTGCGCATAGCTTCTTGACTTTTTAGACCGATCTCAATTCCTCTTTCATGAACCAAGAAACCCAAAAACTGACCCGCCGAAACGCCAAAAGCACACTTCTTCGGATTCATTCTAAGCCCGAACCTTCTAGTTCATTCCAGAACTTGCCGTAAGTCCTCCAAGTGCCCTTCAACTGATGCAGACTTCACCACGACATCGTCAATATAAATTTCCACCAACTTGCTGATCAAGTCATGAAAAATGTAGTTCATGGCACGCTGATACGTAGCCCTAGCATTCTTCAACCCAAAAGTTATAACCACATATTCGAAAAGTCCCACTGCCCTAGGTACTCTAAATGCAATCTTGTTTACATCCCTGGGAGCTATAAAGATCTGGTTATAACCGGCGTTGCCATCCATGAAACTCAAGATCTTATGACCGGTAGCCGTGTTAATCAATGTCTCTGCAATAGGCATCGGATATTCATCCTTTGGAGTAGCCCTGTTGAGGTCTCTGAAGTCCACGCAGACTCACCATCGGTCATCCTTCTTCTGCACAGGTACAACACTTGAAATCCATTCGGCATACCTGCAAGGCCTGATAAATCCTGCTTCTAGCATTTTCTCCACTTCCTTTTTAACTTCAACTAGGACCTCAGCCTTCAATTGTCGCGCTCGCTGCTGAAATGGCCGAAATCCATTCTTGAGAGGGAGACGATGCTCGACTATACTCCTATCCAACCCAGGCATCTCCGTATAATCCCAGGCAAAGCAATCTGCGTACTCTTTTAGCAAAGCTATCATCAGCTCTTGTAAACATGGGCGTAACTTTTTGCTGACAAATGCTGGACATGGCTTATCCCCAGGACCAATATCCACCTCTTCGAGCTCGTCAGCTGATGTAAACCCATATCCTAATTTTCCATCATCTATTAAATCAACACTGCAGATGGACAAAGAAGACAATAAAAAGAATTTCGGCCGATCGTTGAGATCGGCCACTTTATATCCTTCACTGTTCTTTGAAACTTTACAACAGAAGTATAGCCGGCTGCTAAAGCGAGTTTCCCTGTAACTGCTATGATCATGTAAAACACTTGGCATCAAAAGTTTACACTTTATTTTTTGGGGCCGATCGCAGGGACCGGCCTCACCAAGTGCGTCAGAGCAGCTCGCCCTTTGTAACTCATCTACTCTGTAAGGCCAGTGGATAAGACCAGCCTCACCTCGTTTTTTGTAGCCTCAATGCGGTCGCAGCCTTCCAAGCTGATCCCCGATATCGGCTCCTTATCTTCCGCGTCCCAGATGCTCATGGCAGCATGCGAGATCTCGATCGAGTCATCTGCTTGTACCACTTCTACCTCATCTCTATCCCACTGGATTAGACATTGATGCATTGTGGAAGGGATGCAGCAGTTGGCATGGATCCAATCCCTGCCGAGTAGGACGTTGTATGTGCTCTTGCTGTTGACAATGAAGAAAGAGGTCGGGACAGTCTTGTTTCCAACGGTCAGATCCACACTAAGGATGCCTTGTGCCTCTAAAGTTTGGCCATTGAAGTCGCTTAGTGTGACGTTGGTCTTGATCAAATCTCCAGCGGACCGCCCCAATCTGCGCAGCACTGAGTACGGCATTATGTTAACTGCCGCTCCTGTGTCAACCAACATCTTGTTAACGGGCTGGCCGTTTATATAACCCTTGAGATATAAAGCCTTCACATGCTTGTAGTTCTTTGCTTGTGGCTTCTCAAATATTACCGGCTATGGCCCCAAGTCAAGCTGGGCTACTGATAATTCCTCACGGCCTCGAGCGTGGAACTCCGCAGGGAGCACAAACACCATATGCACATCAGCCGATGTCTTCGCATCGGCTTTTGTTGATCTTGGCCGCCACTCCTTCCTGGGAGGGCGCGACTCCCTTTTCTGCGTGTAGTGGACTTTGTCCGCCAAATTCGGGCGTGCCTTCCTTAGTGTCTCGAGATATTTAGCCTCAGCTTCTTCCAGGCTGCACAACCGCTGAACCCTGCATTTCTGGGAACGGTTAAGTCCATCAGGGCACCAGCGCGGATGGTGATACTTATCCTCTTCTTCGAAGTCCACCCTTCTTCGTTGTGGTTGAATCCGCTCTTGCTGGGGCGGCACGGGTCCCAAACCTCGGAAAACCGAGACCCCCTCTTCATCTCGCTTCCGGGATCCACACTCTGGGCAATCCTTGGTAGTAGGCAATCGACTCATGCCAGAATCCCAACAATACCTGAAGAACGAGCAATGCCAATGATCATGCGCATCTTCCTGTTTCTTCAAACTTTTTCCAGTTCAGCATTCATACTCTTCCTCCTCTGACTCACACTGGAGACGCTGCTGGTACTGGTACTTGTACTTCTTGAGGAGATCAGAAGAGGCTGGCCGCTGATTCTTGACATGCCTTACCTGCTCTTCTATGATATATCCTTTTTCTCCTTTTTGGGGCTGATCGCAAGGATCAGCCTCTTCATTCTTGGTCCAACGGCGTGGTGCAAGCCCTGCCATGTTAATGCCGACTGCAAAGTCTAATTGCCGCCTCGCAGACCGATCAAAACCTTCCACCATGTTCACACTCGGGAAGGGCTGGGTGTCGACCTTCATGGCGGTTTGGCCCAAGATCAATCGGCCTTGCTCAATAGCCGATTGAATCTGGTGACAAAGTTCCTTGCAGTCGCTCATGTTGTGAGTAAAAGAGTGATGCCACTTCAATATGATCTCCCCTGCAGTTCCTGCGCCGTAGGAGGCTTGCAACCTTCAGGTAACTTCAACTATTTTTCCTTCAATAACAGATCAAATATCTGTTCAACTTTGCTTACGTTGAAGTCGAAACCTTTCATAGGGCTGTGCTGTTTTACCCACTTACAGGACACGGGATTTTCCCCCCGAGTTCATTCTGCGATTGCTACTTCCTAATCATCTCCAGAGTCTTCAGCATCTTCTGTGTCAACAAATATCACTTGATGCTTGAACTTATCTTGGTATAGCTCTGGGTGGTGCTGCTCATATGTCATTAACTTTTGCACTTAGTGCACCAAAGAATTGAACTCCAATTGGAAAGCCAGATCCCTGATCGGCTTTAATAATCCCATGGATGCCAACTCAACCGCCTCCTTTTCCGAAATACGGGTCGAGTCGGTTCTTCATCTCTCTGAAGCGTTGGATATATTCCGCCACGGTTTCCCCTCGCTTCTGCCGCACTTGTGCCAAGTCAGCAATTCCTGCCTCTGCAGCTTCCGAGTGATACTGAATATGAAATTGCTCCTCTAGCTGCTTCCAGGTGTGGATCGAATCAGGGCCTAATGATGTGTACCATCCAAAGGCTGGCCCTGTGAGAGACTGCGAGAAAAACCTCACTCGCAAGGGATCCAACATCGAGATCATCCCTAATTGCGCTAAGTATCGGCTCACGTGCTCGATAGAGCTAGATCCTTCTGCTCCACTAAATTTGGTGAACTCAGGAAGCCGATACTTAGGCGGTAGGGCAACTAAATCATAGTCACTAGGATACGGCTTAGTATAGCCGATCGCCCTCCTCTTTGGTAAAATGCCAAATTGGTCTCTTAGGATGGCACTGATCTGATCTACCGTCTACGCTCCTGGGGCTGAGTGCGCACTATCGTGACTCGGCCCAGTGGCATAGGCAGCTAGCCACGCTTGTTTGTCTGCATCCACCCCAGAAACTCCTCCAGCCACCCTCTGTACTGAGTGTACCGAATTATTGCTATCTGGTATATAAGCACACATATATCCATGCGGGATCTCCTTGGATGGCTCGCTGAAGAATTGGTGATCTACAAGATAACCTCCCACCTTGTAAACAACATAGGCCGGAGAGCCATGTGATTCTGAAGCCGCGAGCGCATAAGGCAATGGTGGCCTAGCCTGGAATGGCAATTCTCCCTTGTAACTCCCCAAGGTAGGTCCCGTTGGAGAGTATTGATGCTTCATGATTTCCTGGACCACGCGCATCGCAACACGCTCGAAAGCATTAACCAAGCTCTTAGAGTGTCGGTGCAGCGAGTGAGCCACCACGTAGTTTACTTCCTGACGTAGAGCTCTGGTACGATCTTCTGATGGGGTGGACAGATCCACGCCATCAAGGGCGCCTTCGGGTGAAAATCCCTTCCACCTGACGCTGTGGTGGCGGGTCTTCTCGAAAGAGCCGATGAGATTGGCTTCGAAGAGAGCCTTAATCTTCTCGTATTTTTGTTTGTGTTCAGCAGGCAGCTCCTCGTAGGTGATCGGTTCATCCCTCGTCATCTCGCCAATAGAAGTTGATGAAGTTGATGAAGATGATGAAGTTGATGAAGATGGTCCCACTGGACGTGCCAAAATGTGTTGTTGGTCGAAACCCGCCGGCGAGTAGCGACAGGCAACATGAGGAGCGGGGAAGCTCCCGGGACTGCTGGTGGGCCCCGGTCCGTCGGTCAACGGCCCGAGATCTGGCATACGTCCTAGCTTCTAGGTTGCTAGGCATGCCACCTGACCTTGTACCTGATCAGGAAGGTGTTATATGTTAGTTTCCTGCATGCACAGACACGTATAAACGTTAGTCCGAGCCATGATCGGCTCATCGGATGATTCCTAGTATCGGCTGTAAAGAGCCGATTGTGTTCAGTACCGGATCGGATCTATAAATAAAGCAAATATGTCTAATGGTAACATAAATCTCACTCTGTAAACATTAAGCTAATCCAATCTACGATGATTAAAGCTTTCACTGCGTAATCGGAACATTCTACGCGTAATTGAGCCTAACAGATATGGAAGGTAACGAAACAACAAACTAAACAGAGGCCTAAAAACAAACCCAAAGCCGATTCCCAGAATAATCCCTATTTAAGCTATTATAAAGCACCAAACGCGCTGCCGGAACGTTCAACCCATTTGAAGGGCCTAATCATGCAGATATTAAACTAAATCTTTGATGAACAAAGATTAACCATAACAGATTGGATCTACTAAACAAGAACAGAGCAAGGCGCTATCCTTATACCCAAGATCGGGCACAGGGATAGCTAAATGTTTACAGGTAACAAACGATGCGTGAATAAGGCGTGAAAGAACCGATGTTACTCTATAAACATTAAAATAACTAGTGCTACTCATCATCAATAACGCTTCTAAACAAGAAACATGAAAGGTAAATAAGCAAGGACAATGCTGCCCTGATCACGCTCGGCACATCAATGAAGGCCGCGATGCACGGTCCGTGATCGACTCCAGGCGCAAGGTTCGCGAAGAAGTCGAGACCGAAGGTACTGACTGCAGCGACCATTTCCCAGCTTTCTCTGCACGGTTCAGCAGCTACAAGTACCCTGAGGGCTTCAAGCCGATCAGCATCACTAAGTACGATGGCAGGCAAGCTCCTCAGCAGTGGCTACGTTGCTACTCCACAGCCATTGAAGCTGCAAGGGGCTCCAACATTACCAAGGTCGTCTACTTCCCGATGGCTTTGGACCCTACGCCGCTCACGTGGCTGGAGAGCCTCAGCAACAACTTGATCGACTCCTGGGAGCGGCTCAAGAAGGTCTTCATCGACAACTTCCAGGGGCGATTGCTCGCGTAGGTACTCATCATGATCTTGCTCAGTGTAAATAGGAACGTAACGAGCTTCTGCGGTCCTACACACGCCGCTTCTTCGACGTTCACACTACCATCGCGAACATCTCGGAGGACAACATCATCGACTGCTTCTACAATGGCATCACTGACCCAGGCATCTACAGAGACTTCGGGCGGAACAGGCAGAAAACTATTGCGGGCCTTCGTGATATGATGCACGACTGGTCCGAACAAGAGGAGAAGATGTGGGAGCGGTTCCCGCGGTGCCAAGATAGCAATCTGAGGCATCCAAACAACAACCACAATGATAAAAGCCAGCGGGACTATTCAGGTCCACCCCGAAAACGCAGGCCAGATGATCTCATCGTGGCCGTCGAGCGTCCTTCACGAGGCAAGAAGTCAACAACGCAGGAGGAGTTCGAGAAGCTCCTACAGAAGAAATGCTCGTGGCATCCAGGTGCCAATCACGTGGCTATCGACTGTTACCACCTCCGGAGGACATTCAGCAACCCCGGTGGTGGCAAGAAGAACAAGAAGCCAGTGGACAAGGAACCCGAGGATGATGACCAAGAGGACTGAGGGTGCAATGCGAAGTTCTAGGATGCTTCGAAGACCGTCAACGTCATCTTCAGGGGCGATGGAGATTTCGGCTCCAGGCGGGACCAGAAGTTGCTTCTCCTGGAGATCATGTCCATCGAGCTGGCGGCACCATGACCACTCCGTTGGTTAGAGGTCCCCATCTTGTTCTCCCACGACGATCAGTGGACGAGCTTCTCGGAGCCCGGTAAGTTCCCCCTGGTCCTGGATCCAGTGGTGGCAGAAGTCAGGCTCACCAAGGTGCTCATCGACGGTGGGAGTGGTCTCAACCTCATCTTCGCCAGCACTCTGAGGAAGATGGGTCTAGACTTCACGGACATGCTGGTTCCCAGCAAGTCTCCTTTCTATGGCATCGTCCCAGGTAACGCGGCGCACCCACTTGGTACGGTAGTTCTTCCAGTCACCTTCGGCACGAGGGAGAACTACCGCACCGAGTTCATTAAATTCAAAGTGGCTAACTTCAAATCTTCTTATCATGCCATACTGGGCCGTCCGGCACTTGCCAAATTCATGGCAGTGCTGCATTATATTTATCTGCTTCTCAAGATGCCAGGTCTAAGTGGAGTACTCACTCTCCGAGGCGACTTGAAGAAGTCGTATGATTGCAATCAGGAGGCGATCTAGTATGCTTCGACTACTCGTGTGCCAAATGCTTCAGGGGAAGTACTCGTGGCTGCGCAGCAGCTCTCCCAGTCCGGGCTGGAGATCCCTTCGAGAAAGGCCAGCAAGTCAAGCATCCAGTCGACTGACGACGTGGCTCTCAAGTCGATCCAGCTCCAAGAGGGTGACTCATCTAAGACCGCCGTCATCGACGCGGGCTTAGGTGAGAAATAGGAACTCACGCTCGTCAGTTTCCTTCGGGCTAACCGAGACATATTCGCGTGGAAACCAGCAGACATGCCAGGGGTGCCCAGGGAACTGATCGAGCATAGTCTGAATGTACACCCACAGGCCGTGCCCAAAAAGCAATGCCTGCGGAGGTTTGCTCACGACAAGCGTGAGGCAATCAAACGGGAAATGGCTAAACTCCTCGCGGCTGGATTCATTAAAGAAGTAATCCGTCCAGAGTGGGTAGCTAATCCTATCTTTGTAAAGAAAAAGAATAATGAATGGATAATGTGCGTTGATTACACCAATCTCAACAAGCATTGCCCGAAGGATCACTTTCGGGCTACCGCGCATTGATCAAGTTGTCGACTCGATGGCGGGATGTGTGCTCCTCTGTTTTCTTGATTGTTATTCAGGTTATCACCAGATTGTGCTCAAGGAGGAAGATCAAATCAAGACCATGTTCATCACCCCGTATGAGACATATGCTTACAAAACTATGTCCTTCGGGTTAAAAAACGCAGGAGCAACCTATCAGCGCGTGATCCAGATGTGCTTTGCTGATCAACTGCACTGGAATGTTGAAGCCTACGTGGATGACATGGTCATCAAGACCAGGAATTTCGATGACTTGATTGCAGACTTGGAAGAAATGTTCAGCAGCCTGCACAGATTTTGGTGGAAGCTCAACCCAACCAAATACGTTTTCGGAGTACCATCAGGGAAATTGGTCGGGTTCATTGTCCCATGGCCACGGCAGATACAAAGCAATCCAGAATAATTGCATTTCATTCCTGGCGGATAAACATTACTAACTACAGTCGGCCCATGGCCGCTATAAAGTACAAAAACCTGTTACCACCACAAGGGTGGTAATGTTGGAAGCCTTGAGGAGGGTTGCTACAAGTGCGGGAAGACTGGGAGGAGCATCTTCCTCGCAAGCCTTCTTCTTGCACCCCTTCCTCAAGGGCACCTTGGTAGGGGACGCCGGCAAGGAGTCCGTTTTTGCCGCCACCACCAACTGAACTCCCTCGCCGTCTCAGGTGACACCGAGGAGCTCTATCTCCCGGGTAGCTCCCGCAGGCATGCCCCGAACCAGGAAGGGACGAGGAGTTCCTCCCATACTGGGACCTGGATGGTGGAAACACTAACACATCCTCCGTCGGGAGGCGACGCCTCCCTCGTAGTCACCCAAGGCGCCTGGGGAAGCCACGCCGATTGCCCGATGGAGAGGTGCCCTGCCTGCGCACTTGCTCCCCTTGATGATCCAAGCCAAGCACTCGGAGGACCAAGCTTGGGAGAAGCCCGGGCTCACAGCTTCACCCACGCGTTATCCCTTGCCGCTCGTAAGCGTTCTTCTAGCACCAGATGCTGGAGGAATCACCGGCTCCATTAGGTGGACGCACGCAAGCTGATAGCAACTCCATTATACAAGACAAGGCTCGCCCATGACTCAGGTTCTAGATGGGTTCAAAAACATGGTCCCGGGGGCCTCCATTTATAGCCACTTGGGCACCCCCTGTCCCGAAAGCCAGCTTAGCCGCATGGAGCGCGGCTCCGCCTCAAAAGTATGGAAATCTTCACAGGGAAAATAGGGAGGAGCCCCTCTGCGGTAGGCCGCACAACGGATTGGGCAGGCCTTGATGTTCCACGCCAAAAAGCTGGCAGCTCGTACTGCTGCGGCACACTTATTGCATGGTCAGATCAAGGCAACCCCGATTAACTCGCGGTCACAAGGGAGAGCCTCTCCTACAAGGTGTCTCTTTGCAGTTGAGGCAGAGCGATGCGACCTCTCACTCTGAGCAAAAGTACTATGCGACAAGAATAGCGCCTTCGCGATTAAACAAATTCCAAAGCCGCTCGGGGGCCTCTCACGGGTCCTAGGACCCAGGGTCCCCAGTGGGTCACCTCCTGCTAGAATTCTGGATGCCCTAAGACCTCGCGTGGGTCAAACTGGCGCCCTCTTGGGCCGTGACATTCCCCAGGCCATCTAGGCCCACGGTCCCGATCGGCCGGCCGGTCGGCTGGAGCCTTGGCCTGCGTTCTCAACCAAGGGGACGACCTAAGATGCCAACCGAATTCCGCCACGCACGTATAACTTTCCCCAACCGACAAGTTGGGGGCCAGGCGGGCCTCGCACACTAATCGTCCACGGGGCTAGGTGCTGAGGATAAGGACGGGCACACGAGAGTCAACTGTTGTACAAGGCCAACCACTCCCCCAGGGGGGTTACAGTCCCTCTTATTGCCGCTATAAGAGGACACTGTTTCACCGTCCCGTCCTCGTGAAGGGATGGGAGGCAACGTCATCACAACGTGGCGGACACGCCTCTGTCACAACAGAGTGACGGGGTGTAGCGCCACGGACAAAGAGTCACTACCGGACCGTACTTATCATCGCACGCTCATCCCCATCCGACGAAGAATGATGCACAGGGACAAGATAAGATGGCCGCCCCACGACGCAAGACTTGGGCGGTGGTCTTCGTACACCCCCCTGACTAACAGAGTTGGTGGCCCCGACTGGCGGAGTTGACGATCCCGACCAGCGAAGGAAGGAACACTCTCCCTTTCTACCTCACTCTTTCTACCTTTAGTTCCCCTGTAATGGATAACCCTCGCCTTTGGACTATAAAGGGAGTGTCATCCGCCTAGGAAAGACATGAAAACCTAAACCTCGACAGATCTTGATCATACCACATCATCCACTCGCAAGCTTGTAACTCCCCAAACTCTAACGAGCACCTAGACTCAAGCAATACAACCGACTGACCCTCGACTGGACATAGAGCATGATTACCTGGACCAGTATAAATCTTGAGTCATTGTGTGCTAGGCCACATCCGATCACGACGCGCCATACACACTTCAAGTTGATTTAGCTGCCGGCTATTTTCGGAACCGACACTACCCATATGCAAGCAAGCCTTAATTGCACCTGGAATACCTCTCTTGCTCCAAATTTTCATTAACCGCAATGAACCTCCATGGAGGCCGCACGCAATGCATGCAAAAAAAAAAGACCATGCATGCATCGCTACGGTTTAATTGGTCGTCAATCCTTCACATTAATGATGGGGTGACTGCATCGTTGATGGTAATGAGAACTTGGCATTAAAATGAGCATTAAACTAGTTCGTAACAAGGATGCTACGTGATTTTTACTACCCACGATGAAAACGGAGTAAAAAGTTGTTTAGAGCGCTCGTCAAAGCTCCGACCAAAAGTGGCAGCTCACATTGAATATTACTCATGGAACTCACTTTTGCGGTTGTGGAATGTATTTGGTGATGAATTACGGTCACAGACCTCGTCGGTGCTAAGAAATGAAAAAGGTGGATTTTACGGTCGCCGCACCAATCCGGTGCGTTTTTACAGTCACAAGCGCTCATCGGAGCTTCGCGTGCAACCTCAATCCAATCCGTTTTGACACACCTAACGATGACCATGCATGTAAGGCACCAGCACATCAAAAGTGCATTAAAACAGATCGCAATAGAGGTTGGATTTGATTTTTACTACCGCACGGGAAAACAAAGTAAAGAGTGGTCACCTGAGCTTCGGTGGAGGCTCCACCGTGAGCGCTGAATAGTATAGAGGTTGTTTATTTAGGTCACTATTGAATAGTATTCAACACACTGGCGGAGCACCGCCCGTCAATCAAAATTCCGGTACAATCCCGCAACTGTAAAATCACACAATAGGTGGTAAAATTGCTGAATGGAAATACACATTAATTTCAGCCGCATTCACAGCTGATGTTTCCTATTTCTCCTCACCTCTGGATGGTTAATGTCTATATATGCTGGCACGGTGTTACACCGAGACCGGCAGCATGGCTGCAGAACACCTAAGCGGCGGTAGGGCGGCAGCCAAAGCTCCGGTTCTCTTTATTAGACCCGGGTTCACGGGACTGTGCACATAGCGTACTCTTCCTAGGATAAGGGATGGAACATGGCCCACGCTCTACATCTGTTGTAACTACTCGCAGCGTAGTAGGACCACTCATATATTAGTAAAACCAGTCGGAGACGATAGGAAACTACCTGATAAGTACTCGGGTAGGACTCCTGGGCTTGTATCTGATTGGGACTTCCATGTAACCCTATTTCCCCAGACTATATAAGGGCGGACAGGGATCCCCTCCAAACAGGAGATCATCCAATCACCACCTAAGGCAATACAAACCACATAGGACGTTGGGTATTACGCTCTCGGTGGCTCGAGCCTGTCTAAATTTTATGTTCCTTACACCTTTGAGTTCCTAATCTCGGCGACACCCTACCTACAAACTCACCACCTCGGGGGTATCACTCGGTGGGTGTGGCGGTAAAACAATGACAACTGGCGCGCTAGGTAGGGGTGTTCATCAGAGATCCATCGAAGAACTCGATGGCATCGTTCAATTTCACCAGCGCTGTGCTCAATGAGGGCACGATGTTCACCTGCGGCTCCTGGGTCTGCATCGCCGATGAGGTGGTTGCTTCAACAGCCACCTCGCTCAAACCAGGGAGCCGACGGCATCTGCTCCAGCATCCTTGTGACACCCTAGGTGTCTAAAAAGACTAAACACTAATCCAAACCTTGAAATCAGGCATAAAAGAGCAAGAAAGATATAAAACAACCTATCAAAATCTTCCTTTCAAGCAAATGAATATATGTATATGTATATATGCATAAACCTTTGAACTCTTTCAAACAAACCCTTATAACTTTCAAAGTTGATCACCACTGACTCTAAAAATTTAATGGCACATCTGTCATAACAACAGCAACAAAAGTCTAGTTGAACTCAAGGGCTAACACTGCAAAAATTCACATGAAATGACGTGTCATTTAAATACTTCTTTTTGGAAATTCAAAATAACTTTTTATGCATTGCTCAAATGGACATTGCAATAAAAGAAAATGTTTGTCTTGAAAAGTTGAACAAAAATGGTATTCAAATGTTTTTTTTTGACCTTGGGAAGAATGAGTTTTATCTCCTTTTTCACCCAGACCCCCGCTGTTTTTGTTTCTTGTACATAAGTCTCATCATCTTCTCCCTCCTCTCTTCTCCCCCTGCCCTATCCCATCACCGGCAGGCTAGCTGGCTGGCGCACCATGGCGCAGCTGAGCCCATCTGGCCATGTGGACCCTCCGCACCCTGGAAATCTTCCACGGACCCAAACAATCTCGCGCTAACCCTCAGGAAGCCTCCACGCGGCGGCATTACTCTGGCGCAGGCGCTGCTGGTGCCACGGCGAGCCCCGTCGGCGCTAGCAAGGCAACTGCACCCTCGGTTTTGCCCCTGGTCTCACCTTCCCCTACGGCTCGAGCCCAGGCCACCATACTCCCCCTCGCGCCTATAAAAGACCCACTAGAGGCCCCTGAGCTTGTCGCCCCCAACCCCAACTCCGGCGAGTCATCACCCGTGCGTGGCCGCACCACTCCGCCGCCACATTGCCCAAACCAACCCTCCCACCACCTTCTCCACCTCATCTCGAAGCTGCACAGCGGTCCCCATGCTATCTTCCTCACCGGACCGCCGCCACCACCATCCAAACCTGCCACCGGCTCTGTGCCATCGTCGGCAAGCCACCTCAGTCCACCCCTTCTCCACCTAAAGCCTCAAATAGGTGCGGTTTTGATGAGGACATCACTCCATTTGGATGCACACAACACTCCTCCACTGGACATTCAAGGTCCAATCACTAGAGCTCATGCACGACAATTGAATTTAGAGGTGAGCTCGTTCCTAAGCACTTCAACTTATGATTTTGAGAATAAATTGCTACCTAATGATTATATTATGATTAGAAACCAAGGAGAGGACCAGGAGATGCATGTAGAAGAGCTTGGAAGCATGGAGGTACAGCAAGGGAGTGCAACCCAAATTGGAGACCCAATCCAAGTCGACTTCGAGTCCACCTCGGAGTCCAGGAGAAGTCTGTCTTAAATTGGACGCCCAGGCCACATACAGAGTCGGATTTGGATATTCTATATATGGTTCGAACCAGAATTTCATAAGGCTTTCAATGGCACTAGTTCCACCTCAAAATTCCTTCTGAGTCGATAGTAATCATCGAAATAATTGGACATCCAGAATCTGTCAGCGCACTGCGTCACCATCTTTTGGGCCGCTGGCCCGTGTATCATGTTGGAGCCTGTTAGGGTTGCGTCCAGTGGACATGCATGCTCCTAACTCCTTTTTATTCAGTAGCCATCACCACTTTAGGGTTTGGGTTTTGCTTAGATTCAATCTATCATCGAACAGTATCGCCGTTCATCGAACAAGTTTGTAAGACCCCAACTTGTGAGTTTAATCATTCATATGCAAATTGGTTGCATTCTTCCTTGTTCTTGCTTGTGTTCTTCGATTCGTAGGCAAGGATTAGTCTTTTTGGTGAGGTCGACCGAGCACCGCCGGTTGATAACTAGAGGAGACATTGTGCTGCGATTGCGGGATTCGGAACGTGTTGTTCGGAAACCGGATCGAATTGTGTAGCGACTCCACCAAATCGAGAGCTATTAGAACCTTTCGGAAGATTGGAAACCCTAGTCTACATCAAGTGGTATCCAGAGATAGGTTTACTGTCAGGTTCATCTTACCCTTGTTAGATTTATTTTGCCTTCATCCTAGAGTCCACAGAAAAGCCAAAAAAAATTTTATCTCCTTCCTAGACCGTGTTTAGCCGTTTGCATAATTATATTTCAGAGTCCGTAGTGTTGAGTTTGTGTCCTAGTTCATGTCTTTGTTGCAAGTTTAGTTTGTGTTTTAGTTTGGTTGTGTTTCCTTTTCCACTGCCATCGTTTCCACGTTTGTTTCTCTCACCTGATTCGCATCCGATTCCAATTCAACCACCAGCAAAACCTAATTCGGAGGGTCCTCCTTAAAATGGGCATAACTTTTTGCTCGGAACTCCGATTGAGGTGAATTTTTTCCCGGAAAGCTCTCAAAAAACTGCACATATGATTCCCCCGCTATGCCAGGTGCGGCGATCTCAAAAAATTAAGAAAAATCAAGAAGGCACTTGATTCGAGCTCCGAAGTTCCAACACCAGTTTTTCCAAACGCTCGTGAATTTCTACCGATCACATCTTTCGTTGGTTTGAGCTGATCCTTAGTGCTGTTCCTATTCTTGTGCCTCTGGTTGAGAAAAAAATATCAAAAAACAAAAGCAAAAAAACAAAAATTTGTTTCCTAATAGTGCTAAAATACAAAACAGGAGGCTTTTACTTGTTGTTTCTCATAGTGCTGCTGGATACATGTTGATCTTGTTATTGCTGTTCATCATATTCATCCTTGTGCCTTTCTTGTTGACACTATAGTTCTAAGGACACGAGTAGACCAGCAATTAAGGATTAGTAGCTTTGGACATTTATTCAGCATTACTATCTGTTATTGAATTGTGTTCCACTCACATATTTGGCCTTCCTATAGCTCCACATACAACTTCTAGACATCAGGTTTTTGACCCTTGCAATCGCAGAGCACGCCTCCCAGGTATGATTTGCCTTGCTGGTAAGACCCTTGTAAGAGCTTGGTAAGGTGTTTTCCTATTGCGGTGTTGATTGAGAGGCACCACTGTCCCTGCGTAGTAGATTATTTGGATAACCTTCACTGTTTGTTCCTGTTCTTATGTCTACAATGGCAGGTGACGATGGATGTGGCACCCCCAAAGACTTCGACGAGTGTGTGAGCCAAGATCAACTACGTGTGGCCATCGAGCAGGGTCAGCAGGTGATGACAAACACTATCACCCAGGCAATCACCGCTGCCATCAAGGACCTCAGGCTCCATGAATCCATTGAGCGCTTGGATAAATGGATATCCACTCTAACCGACAGGGTGGTTGCGTTGGAAACTTGTCCCCCACCCAATAAAGATGAGGACGTGGTCTATGGTGTCGATGGTAACACAGATGAAGCGGCCACCAGACACGTGCGACTTCGACGTCATCTACGCACCAACACCATAGGTATGGGTGGTAATCATAACCGTGCTCCCGATGACCCTTATGCTAAGATTAAATTCAGTATACCTTCATTTTCTAGACATTATGATGCTGAGGGATATATTGATTGGGAGATGACTGTCGAGCAAAAATTTAGTGCCCATCTTGTACCTGAACAACATAGAGTTCGATAAGCCACTATTGAATTTAAGGATTTCGCTATCATTTGGTGGACTGGTTTAACTTCAGCGAGGCTTCACCTACTACATGGGCAGAACTTAAGGTTGCTATGCGTGATAGATTTGTTCCCCCTTCTTATCATAGAGATCTGCGTAAGAGCTGGATGTGCTTAGAACAGGGAGATAAGTCTGTACAGGACTATTATGGTGAGCTTCAAAAGGGTTTGATGCATTGCGGTATAGTAGAGGGAACTGAGGATTCTATTTGTCGTTTTTACTCGGGTTTGCAGCATGATATTCAGGACATAGTGGATTATAAGGAGTTTAACACTCTCAACCAGTTGTTTCAATTGGATATGTTTGCAGAAAAGGAGTTGCAGGGACGTGCTTTGCAGGGCACGAGCAAGGTTGGCACCACATACGATCCATGTTCGATGTCATCGTCCGGGCTGACCAGACCCTCCTCCTTTCGGGTGCCTCCTCCAACGAGCAAGCGACCAGCAGATGCCGAAGTTGCTACGCACAACTGGACTTCAGTGCCACTGTTGCCTTGGTTTTGGCCATGTGCGGAAGGATTGCCCAAGTCAGCGGGCATACATGGCTACAGACGATGGGTACATCAGCACCTCCGACATGGAAAATGATACAGCAAAAGATGCTACTGCAGAGGACGGCGATGTCCTTAGTAGCTAGGACACGGCAGCTTTTGGGAGCATCATCGTGCATCGAGTACTCAGCATGCAGTTACAACAACCAGAGAAGCTTCAACGCCATAATTTATTCCAGACTATCTTCGTCATCAACAATCGATGAGCACGTGTCCTCATTGATGGAGGTAGCTGCAATAATTTGGTGAGTTCAGATTTGGTCAAGAAGTTAGGCTTGACCAGATGCCCCCACCCCCATCCATACCATCTTATGTGGTTTATGATGCTGGAAAAGCTAAGGTAATACATACTTGCAAAGTTTCATTTTCCATTGGTTCCTATGCTAGTTCTGTTGATTGTGATGTGGTACCTATGGAAGCTTGTCCAATTTTATTTGGTCGTTCTTGGGAATTTGATAATGATGCTATACATCATGGTCGAAGTAATACATACACTTTTATGCATAAAGGAAAGGAAATTACTTTATTACCTTTGACCCCTGCTGAAATTGTACAAGCTGATAAATAACGAGCTGCTAGTTTGAATGATACTAATTCTGAAAATCAGCAAGTTGCGAAGTCTCTTTACCCACCTAAAAAGGATAAAGAAATTAAATTGAAGGGTGGTGTCCTGCTTGCCAGAAAATGTGACCTTGCTGAAATTTCTGATGATGATGTTTGCTATGCTTTGGTGTGCACGCAGACCTTGTTTTCACTTGATAATATTGCTAGCTCGGTACCTCCTGTTGCTATTAACCTTTTGTAGGAGTATGAGGACATTTTTCCATCTAAGATACCACCGGGACTACTACCTATGAGAGGGATTGAGCATCAAATTGATTTGATTCCGGGTGCAACTTTGCCAAACTGTGCTGCTTATAGAACCAACCCCGAGGAGACTAACGAAATCCAGCGACAAGTCCAAGACCTTTTGGACCGCGGGTATGTACGTGGAAGTCTTAGTCCTTGTGCCATTCCTGTTCTTTTGGTTCCTAAGAAAGATGGTACTTGGCGTATGTGTGTTGATTGTAGAGCTATCAATAATATTACTATTCGGTATCGTCATCCTATTCCTAGGCTAGATGACATGCTTGATGAGTTGTGTGGCTCTATCATTTTCACAAAAATTGACTTGCATAGTGGCTACCACCAAATTCGAATGAAACTTGGAGATGAATGAAAAACAGCTTTTAAAACCAAATTCAGGTTGTATGAGTGGTTAGTAATGCCTTTCGGTTTAACTAATGCACCTAGTACTTTCATTGGATTAATGAATGAGGTTTTGAGGGCTTTCATTGGTCGATTTGTGGTGGTTTACTTTGATGATATCTTAATTTATAGCAAGTCTTTGGATGAACATATGGATCACTTACGTGCTGTTTTTAATGCTTTACGAGATGCACGTTTATTTGCAAACCTTGAGAAGTGCATCTTTTGCACGGATCGAGTCTCTTTCCTTATATGTTGTAACTCCACAGGGAATTGAGGTTGATGAGACAAAAATTGAAGCCATAAAGAACTGGCCGACTCCCCAATCCATCACACAGGTGAGGAGTTTTCTTAGTCTTGCAGGTTTCTATCGCCGCTTTGTCAAAGATTTCAGCACCATCGCTGCGCCGCTGCACGAGTCGACGAAGAAGGGTGTGGTGTTTCGTTGGGGATAAACACAAGAGGAGTCCTTTGCCACTTTGAAGGACAAGCTTACGCACACGCCACTGCTGCAACTTCCAAATTTTTGTAAGACTTTTGAGCTTGAATGTGATGCTAGTGGAATTGGCATTGGTGGTGTTTTGATGCAAGATGGTAAGCCTGTTGCATACTTTAGCGAAAAATTGCATCCTCCTATTCTAAATTACTCTATGTATGATAAGGAATTGTATGCTCTTATACATTCTTTAGAGACGTGGCGTCATTATTTGTGGCCTAAGGAATTTGTTATACATTCTGATCATGAATCGCGGAAGTACCTTCATTCTCAAAATAATCTGAACCGTAAACATTCTAAATGGGTTGAATTAATTGAGTCTTTTCTTTACATCATCAGACATAAGAAAGGGAAGGACAATATAATTGCTGATGTTTTGTCTAGATGATATACTTTGTTGTCCCAACTTGATTGTCGGATTTTTGGACTTGAATCAATTAAAGAACAATATGCGCCTAACCCTAATTTTAAAGACATCTTGCTGAATTGTAATGAGGGATGTACATGGAACAAGTTCGTGGTCAATGATGGGTTTGTGTTTAGAGCTAACCACTTGTGCATTCCAGTTGGTTCTGTTCGTCTTTTGTTGATGCAGGAAGTGCATGGAGGAGCATTGATGGGGTATTTTGGTGCTATGAAGACGGAAGATGTTTTGGCCTCATATTTCTTTTGGCCAAAGATGAGGAGAGACATTGAGCGGTTCGTTAATCGCTGCACTACATCAAAAAGCTAAGTCTCGGTTGAATCCACATGGTTTGTACATACCTCTTCCTGTTCCTTCTATCCCATGAGCGGATATTTCTATGGATTTTGTGTTGGTTTTGCCTCAGACTAAGAGGGGGAGGGATAACATTTTTGTTGTGGTAGATCAATTTTCTAAGATGGCACATTTCATACCATGTCATAAAAGTGATGATGATGTCCATATTGCTGACCTCTTTTTCAGATCGTGATGCAAAATTCTTGAGTCATTTTTGGCGAACTTTGTGGAACAAGTTGGGTACCAAATTATTATTTTCTACCACTTGTCACCCACAAACGGATGGACAAACGAAGGTGATGAATCGCACCTTAGGCACCATGTTGAGGGCTGTTTTGAAGAAGAATTTGAAAATATGGGAAGAATGTTTGCCTCATGTGGAGTTTGCATACAATCGGGCAGTACATTCTACAACCAAGGTAAGTCCTTTTTAGGTAGTGTATGGTTTCAACCCCCGTTCTCCTATTGATATTTTTCCTTTGCCTACTAGTGAAAGGATTCATAGTGATGCAAAAGAACATGCTGATTTTATTTTGCAAATGCATGAAACAACTAAGCACAACATTGAAAAGATGAATGAAAAGTATAGAATTGCTGGTAGTAAAGGTAGAAAGGAAGTTAAGCTTGAACCGGGTGATTTAGTTTGGTTGCATCTGAAAAAGGATAGATTTCCAGATTTGAGAAAGTCTAAGTTGATGCCTAGAGCTGATGGTCCTTTTAAAATAATTGAGAAGATTAATGATAATGCATATAAACTTGAGTTGCCTCCCGAGTTCGGGGTTAGTCCTACCTTTAACATTTCAGATCTGAAGTCTTACTTGGGAGAAGAAGATACACTTGAGTCGAGGCTGATTCCAATTCAAGAGGGGGAGGATGATGAGGACATCACTCATTTGGATGCACACAACACTCCTCTGGTGGACATTCAAGGTCCAATCACCAGAGTTCGTCCACGACAATTGAATTTAGAGGTGATCTCGTTCCTAAGCACTTCAACTTATGATTTTGAGAATAGATTGCTACCTAATGATTATATTGTGATTAGGAACCAAGGAGAGGACCAGGAGATGCATGTAGAAGGGCTTGAAAGCGTGGAGGTACAGCAAGGGAGTGCAACCCAAGTTGGAGACCTAATCCAGGTCGACTTCGAGTCCACCTCGGAGTCCAGGAGCAGTTTGTCATAAATTGGAAGCCCAGGCCACATATGGAGTCAGATTTGGACGTTCTATATATGGTTGGAACTAGAATTTCATAAGGCACCGGACCCACCTCAAAATTCCATCTGAGTCGACGGAAATCATCAAAACAAGTGGACGTCTAGAATCTGTTAGGGTGCTGCGCACCATCTTTTGGGCCGCTGGCCGGTGTATCGTGTTGGAGCCTGTTAGGGTTGCATCCAGGGAACTTGCACACCGCTAACTCCTTTTTATTCAGTAGCCGTCACCACTTTAAGGTTTGGGTTTTTCTTAGATTCAATCTTTCATTAAACAGTGTCGTCGTTCATCGGTTTGTGAGACCCCAACTTGTGAGTTTAATCATTCATCTACAAATTGGTTGCATTCTTCCTTGTTCTTGCTTGTTTTCTCCGATTCGCAAGCAAGGATTAGCCTTCTTGGTGAGGTCGGCCAAGCACCACCGGTCGATAACCAGAGGAGACGTTGTGCTGCGATTGAGGGATTCGGAACGTGTTTGTCGGAGGAAATCTCCAGCCAGGTGGCAGAATGCACCCACCTAATCCTAGTCTAGGATGAGTTTGGGGGAGATCTACGAACGCTTGATCAAAGAATGGATGAACACGAAAAAGACACAGGGATTTAGAGTGGTTCGTGCCGCGGGAGCGTAAAACCCTACGTCCACTATGTGTTATATTGCCTGTGAGTCTGTGAGACTTGTGTGTTGGTGGGCTTGAAAAAGCTTATGTTCTAACGGGCGCACTCTCCCTTTTATAGGCTAAGGGGAGTGCATACACTGAGCGGGGCCCCGATAGGTGGGCCCGGCTATACATTAAATAATGCACCAACTGGAGCCTGTAATGCGAGAGATCTGGAGATCTTCCTCTCCAGCTCCTTCCTGTAGCCCTCTCGATCAAGAAGTCAATGTGAGTATCAGCAACCTGGGTATAGTCCTGTGCCGCCTTACCGGCACAGTGCCTGCTGCCGGTGTCACGCACAGTAGAGGATGTGCTAGCACTGGGCTAGTGCTCGCTGACAGGCGAAGGCGCTACGTTCACCCGCCGCACCGTCGCCTCCGTGCTACTATAGCAGCGCATGTCTCAGCTCTCCTGCAGCAGTCCATCATTACCCCTTGCTCACACGCGCGGCACTGTGATGTGACTACACGCCGCTCGCCCGCGCGCAGAGCACAGTGACGCGCCGCCTTGGAAATAGGCGGGCTTACCGTGGTGTCAGCATACCTGCCTAGTGTGTCAGTGGGCAGGCCATGCCCTGTCTTGGGCACGCGCGGCCCCCCTACCTGCATTTAATGCGGTAGTTGGGCTGGCGTCCCACGGAAGGCCCTCTGCCATGGGCACGTGGCAGGGCTGGCCTAGCTGTCACCTCCTTGGTGGCACGTGGCAGCACCGGACCCCTTCCCGGGGGGAAGGGAGGTCTGGGCCCCCGAGGCCAGTCCGAGTGGGTAGGCCCATAGGGGTCTGGCACCCACATGTGGCGGCGCCGGACTCCCCCGGGGGGTCTGGGCTCGTGGATGCCATCCTTGAGCACCCTGCCTTGTGGGTACCTAGAGGCGCCGGACCTATAAGAGCACGTGGGCAAGGTTCGGAGACCATGACCCCAGCTGTCAAGCCCGGGCCGTACGCCTCGTCACCCAAAGACCAAGAGCAAGGTCACGGACAACCTTGCGCCCACCAGGTTGGACACACTGGCGGACGAGTCCCAAGCGGATGAGACCGCCGGAGATGCAGATCTCCTCGCAATGGACTACCACGACCTTCTGGTTGTTGAGCATCTCCTTGGCGATGATCGAGGAAAGGCGGCCGAGCATGTGGTGGCACGCGTCCACCATGATGCGCTTGGCGCACACGTCGGAGCTGGACACCCTAGCAGGAGGTACCCCTGTCCATATGTAACGACAGAGGCCCCCGGGCCCACCTCCGGTGAGGAACGAACCTGCAGGTGGGGCCATATCCCAGCGTTGCGCAGGGTGGATGGCCAGTACCCACTGTGAGGGGGCATGAAGGACCTTCCCCCCCCCGGTGGGATTCCCGAGAGGTAGCCCTCCATCCGCGTTCTGCGGGCCAGACGGTTCTGCTTCTTGTCTTATTCGGGCCCGTCCCGCGGCACTGGCGGTTTGGATTTCGCTTTTCCCCCCACCTCCAGCGACCACACCTTTGACTGAGGGGCCTGGGCCCACCAGTCATAGGGGGTGAGAGGTGCGGGCCTGGTGTGAGCGACCCCTTCGGCTTCCACATGGTCATCGCGGGTTTCAGAGGGGGAGCAGCTTTACGTAAAGGTACGCGCCTCAGAGATCGGCTGCCTTTTTGCACTTGCCTTCTCCAGACGCCGCCACGCCCCTTCGTCTCCACTCTCATTGTGATCTGCTTTCTGCGCCCGGCATTTCTTCTTCATCCGCATCCTTGCAATTCGACCCCAGGCAATCACAGCAACCATCGCGATGTCTTCTCTTCATCATCCCCGCCGCTTCTAGCGCCAGAGCCAGCTTGACTCGGTGTGCTGCCTCCTAGGGTGGACCACGCCAGAGCTCATCGGGAAGATCCGGGCAGGCTCGACTCCCCTCAATGACCTGGTCGCGGGAGAGTTCGTCCTCTTCAACTCGTACGTCATGTGCGGGCTGGTGCCGCAGATCTCTTCCTTCTTCCTCCTGCTCCTGGAGTTGTTCGGCCTTCAGCTCCAGCACCTCACTCCCCACTCCATCCTCCTCGTGGCGGTCTTCGTCCACTTCATGGAGATGTTCGTGGGGGTCCATCCCTGCGTCGCCCTCTTCAAGCACTTCTATGCCCTGGTTGGGATAGGGAGGAGCAAGCGCGAGATCGGCGCTTACTACTTCCAGTTTCGGCACAGGATGGCCGGCTCCTACATCAGCGCTTTCTCCAGCGTCAAGTGGGATGACTGGCGCAACGACTGGGTCATTGCCACGACCGACACCAACGACCGCCTTGAGCTATCGACAGAAGGGCCCCTCCTCGACCGCAGCTATTGGAAGGCCAAACCATCCCTGCCGGTGGAGATCGACCCCGTGCTGGCCCGGGTCAAAACTCTGGTGAGGGGCGGCCTGACGTCCATGATGGTGCTGGGCGATTTCCTGAGGCGTCGCATCGCTCCTGTGCAACAGCGGTCCAGGATGGCCTGCATGTTCACGGGGTCGAACGACTGCTGCAGGATCGTGCGTGGGCCCGGCACAGATCTGACCAGCGCGGAGCTGGAGGCCTCGATCCGGGTGATGACCGGCGAAGTGTACACCCTGGAGTCGCTGGTCCTCCTGAGAGGGATGAAGGCCCTGTGCGAGGACTAGGCAATGTGGTCGTCGATACTGGCATCAATGCCAACGCTCGATGGGGGCGGCTTGGCGGTCCGGCAGGTGGGAGGCGACCCCAACCGTAGGATTTAGATCCCCAGTGCCTCGCCCGACCATCAGCAACGTGTCGACCAGGTTCCCAGCGGGTCCTGCCATGGAGGTCCGGTCCCCGCCGGGAAGGGGAAAGGGAAGGAGCCGGAGCCGGAGCGCTGCCACAAGCACAATGTGGGCTCCACCCCGACCCGGAAGGACGACGAGGCTCGGGGAGCGGCCACCACCCGGAGCAACCAGGAGGAGGTGGCCAGGTCACGGTGGCTCCGCCGTGGCGATGGGTCCTTTGTGGGGGAGCCAGCCCCTAAGCGCCAGAAGACGGCGAAGCCGGGGGGGCAGAGTAGCACCCAGGCTCCACCGCCACCGTCGCAATGCCCACAACCACAGGGGAGGCCGGAGGAGGACCGCCGCATCAAACTCCACTGCCACGGCCAACACCGCAGCACCAGGCGATGCCGCCACTACCACCATCGCAGCCAGGGCCGCAGGCCCCGCCCCTGCCGTCGAGGACGCCCTCAGCGGGAGGGCCCCACAAGACGACCGGGGCATCTTCCTCAGGGAGGTAAGGATCCCCCGATCACCCAGGGAGATTGGGTGATGCGTGACTTTGAGTAAGCAGCTAACTCCTCATGCTTTTCTTTATCTTATTTAATTTCTGGGTCCTAACCTCATTTGTGTGTACCAGGATCCTTTTTCCTGCCATGAACTCTGCGCCCACCAGCGAATCCCTGGCTAGGGGGGCTGGGCCCCAGCCAGCTCCATCCACTGCTGCCGGAGGTCCGGTGATAGCACCAGCAACTCTAGCTGCTGCACCGTCCACACCTGCATCAGTAAGGGCCCAACCCGGAGGTCCGGAGCCCGAAGCCACACCCCGAGAGGTCGAGCCTGTACCCCAGTGTCCGGGGACGCACCTCAGGGTGAGGCAGCTCCTTCCGTCGCAGCAGGTGGAGAGCCAGTTGCTGCGGCCGCGCCTGGTGCCACGGCGGAGCCCTCCCCGACTGGGTCGGCTGTAGAGGAGGCTGCAGCAACAGTGGAGGCAGCCGCTGCAGAGGTCGCAGTGGTCCCCGGCTCCAACCCGCAGCCCGCGCAGGAGGAGGAACCGGAGGTGGTGTACGGGAGATGACTCCTCCCAAAACCAGTGAAGGTTCCACTCTCCCGCCTCATGGTTAAGGGCCAACGGGTGATGGAGGAGATCGAGGAGGGCCTCCGGCAGGAGTGGGAGGAGCTGGAGGCAGAGCGCCTCCGACTCTCCTACTGGGAACACCGCCTGGGGGAGCGCATTGAGATGATCACATCCCGCTACGCCGAGGAGCAAGCCTAGCTTGAGCGAGAGCGTGACATCCTGTAGGAGTAGATGCGCAGGGCCCACGACCGAGAGGCGGCGGCTGCCCGACGGGAGAAGGTGGTGATCGAGAGGGAGCTCATGATGGAGGAGAGGTCGAAGGCCGCTCGCGACTTGACCAACCACGCCAAGGCTGCGTTGAAGTTGATCGAAGAGCAGCACGCCGACCTCCAGGAACGGGAGCTGGCCGTGGCGGAGGAGAAAGCCAGCCTCGCCGCCTATCGAGTAGAGCTGGCGACCTAGGCCCAGGGCCTCAAGGAGCGGGAGACAGCCGTCCAGGTGAGGGAGACGACGTTCCAAGAGAGGGAGGCAAAGGTGGAGGAACTCCTGGAGGAGCGGAGCGCCGGGATCAACCGCGTTGTGAGGTGGGTCGGTGAAGCGAACCCCTCCCTGGATGCCCTCGGGCTAAGTCCCATCCAAATTGCCGAGGCCCCTCCTTCGCTTGGTGCCGTTCTCCTGGCACTGGACTCCTGTGGTAGAACCAACCTGAATTACACCGGCTCAAGCACGCGAGTCCATTTCTGCGGGCTCCAACATGCTTCAAATGGTATAATTCCTTGGACTGTCTGGTAACGTCCCGATAAACCACCGGATGTAGGATCAAACAAGGTACCTCGCACAAAGGCGAGTCCAGAGATACAAAAGTCATCACATTTTACATCACAGGCAGTTATATGACACGGGTGTTCAAAAGTAACGTAAGTTAACAACTGATGGAAATTATTACAAAAACAGTTTTAAGTTTCCAAGTCATAGCAGCGGAGTTTATAACACGGGCACTGTACACGACGTCAGTTCAGATATCATGCTAGCCCTGGCATGATATCACTCGGAGGGGTCTGCGTTGGCCGGGGACGGGTCCCACTCCACGGACCAACCATCAGGCAGAGGGTAGGGCCACGGTACAGGCAGAGCTGAGTCGTCAGGGAGATTACCTGAACAAAAGTTACAAGGCAAGACTGAGTATTCTAATACTCAGCAAGGCTTACATGTTCATGGTATACATAGCCATGTAACAAGACTTATGAAGGCTTTTCAGGTTTAGGGTAGGGTTTTCAGCTGAAAAGCAAATAAGAGTAGGTCCTTAATTTCAACTTTTAGCTTTCAAGTTCTAGGTGATTATCCATTCTAGGTAAGCACCTATAGCTATTCAAGCATAGTAGAATCTTTAGCCAAACATCATCTTTGATAACCATAGTATTTCTCTTGTTACTCTATGTGGTAAAGGGATCAAGCAGTCTCAATCTCCGCAAGAAACGGATGATTCCTGAATCAAATTTCAGCCTTGCAAGGGTAAACCTAGCTCACACGCTTGGAACATCCAACGATTGTTCCGAAGCAACCGTTTGCCTTTCATTCCGACTCGTGGATCAGAGCCACCACAAGCGACTGCAGGACCATACGCACATCCAATGTGCAGGACGTACGCCTGTAGAGCGACTACACGGCCGTACTCCTGGTTGCCCTGCAACACGTATTCCCACACGTCAAATCGAGTAATAGGAAAAAAACAAATGACAAGTGGTGGGAGGTATGTCCACTCCTCGGGCCGATTGGTTACTAGGCTTACCGCTTACCATATTTCGCGGCATGTGGCTAGTACTTTCAAACGCTTAACCACCGCTACCACACACTGCAACCTTATCAAATTTACCAACACAGACGGGGTATCATCTCAACTATGATACCTCACATAAATCCCGTCCATCATCCTTATAGTGATTACAGGAACATAAACATCACAACTCCTATATCGTGCGAGTGACAGGAAATCACCCGACTTCTACCGGTCCTATTAGCAGAGCGGCTATTCGGACTCAATGCTAGTATTCAATACATTGGTTCCTAGGAGAATGTAACTAGGGTTTCTCATACAATTCCTAAGAACGTAATGCAAAGATAGATATAAATAATTTAGGTTGCAGTGTAAATAAAGTAGGGGTTATGTCCGGGGCTTGCCTTCTTGCGTAGGGTTGGGGGCAGTATTGTCAAAGTTTTCCGAACTTTGGTTCAGAGCTTCAGTTAGATCCTCGGTGATGTTTATCGGGTTTTCAGAAAACCCTTGGTCTTGTCCTTAGACCAATTCGTAGTCTCCATCGTCGAGCGTCGTTGATTCTACATGACATGCAATAATTTAAACAAGATGGTGTTTGAATTTAAGAATTTTATTTCACAATAAAATTGTAGTCCAATATTTTAATCAATAAAAACTCATGAAGCAAGGTAGTTTTAGTTTTAAGTTACCACTTATATTTAAGTTAGGGTCAAAATGCTGGGATTACTGAAAACAGAAATTAAAATCCTTGAATTTAAATTTCAAATTTAATTTCAAACTTAATTAATTAAGCCTTAAGAGACATGCTTAACTAATTCCATATCATTTCAAATTTGAATTGCCCAATTTCAAAAGAACTTAAGCTACAAAACAGTCCTAAGTTTGAAACTTTTACACAAGTTCATACATAATCCATAGAAATTACATACCAAAAATCATAAGTAACAAAGCTAGTATGTAGAAGTTATGCATATTAAACTCTTTTACCTTAGGTTTAAAATAGATTCAAAAATATTTAGTTTCAAACCAAACTTCTTTAATAAAAGTTGTAGGGTTTGAAATCTAGTTTCCAACAAAGTTGGTTTGACAGTTTTTGGAATTTCCTACAATTTTCTATCGATTTTATAAACTAACTGCATGGCTCACATAAAATAATAGAGACGTTTACACAGAGGTCCCTAGTGGCACTATTTCACAGAGTCTTCGGCCTTGCAATTAGCCCCCTGGGCTTTTGCACCTTCTAACCCGGGGTCCTCAGCCTCGGTCAGAGAGGGGGGTGTGAGGCCTGACCGGCATGACCCGTCGTCGGCGATCGCCGGCGGCGAGGGGAAAAGAAAGGGGAGGCACCAGTGAACCCTTGCGCACCTGGAGACACTTGGAATTCGTGTGGGGGTAACTTGTAGTAGCGGCACGACAGAGACCGGCGGCCGGCGGCAGAGGTGAGTAGTGGGGGCGGTGGTCCGGTGGTCGGGGGTGACGAGCAGTGGTCAGGGAGCTAACTGGCGGCGTGAGAAAGCTTGGTGCGTGGTCAAATGGGGTCTATGAAGGCCGGAGAGGGGTGCTCCACGGAGAACCAGAGGCGGCGGCGGTGTGGCGTCCGTCGGCTGTGGGGTTCCGGCCGTAATTGGAGGGCGATTGGGGGTCGGTGAGCATGAGCAGGGGTCGGGGAAGCTCGCAAGGGGGTTGATGGGGGCGAGGGGCGCCTGGTGGTGGCTACCCACGGCAATGCCGAGCGGCGGCGGGTGGAGCTCGCCGGTAGAAATGCTCCGGCTAAAATTGGATTGCGGCTACGGCTTGGGAGCATGAATGGGGGTTGGGTAAGCCTGCTAGAGGGTCGGTAGAGACAATGGGGGGCCGATGGCTACTGCCCACGGCGACCAGTACTTCGCCGGAGGGGAGGAGCGGGCGGCGGGAGCAATTGGAGCTTGGAGCTTGCACGGTGAAGGGGAAAGAAGTGCAAATAACATCTGTGTGTCCTCCTGGTCAGATTGAGTAGAAGAAGAGAGAAGAGGTGGTAAGCGTGGGCTCAGATCACGGCAGCGACGACATGGCAGCGAGCGGGCGGCTCGGGACACTGTGGCGTACGCGGGGAAGGACAACAAAGGAAGGGGGATTGAGCCGGGATTGGGGAGGTCGACGCGTGGGAGGAAGGGGAGCAGGAGGTGGATGGCGGCGGCCTGCACAGCGGTGGCCGGGGGAGCTGCACCGGCGGCAGACCAGGGGAGGCAGGGGACAGAGGGGGTTTAGAGGAAGAAGAGAGGGAAAAGGTCCGAAGGACCTATGTGCAAAACTAAAAGATTCTAGGGGCCTTGCGGTAAAACAAAAATTCCCACTACTCTAGAGGTTTTCTGAGAAAAAGCCCAAAACAAAAGTTGTAGAGTTTTTCAAGCTCTACAATATTGTTTTAGGGCTTAAGTTCAAAAACTCAAAGTTTGCAGCTTTACATGTTAAGTTTTGAATAAAGGTGGAATTTGAATTACCTTTGTCCTTACCAAAGGGGATTTGATCAAATTTTGGATATGTTTACAAGTTTTCATGAAATGTCATGATGACTTGTATTCTTACATATTAGCCCTTAAGTAAACATGAAAATTACTTTTACACATCAACTATTTTACATAAAATGCCCTATGGTTTTTGTTTTATTTACACTTAGGTCCCTGTTTTTACTTAAAGACTTATTTCCTTAGGACTTAACCTTTCTTTTTTTACTTTCTTTCCCATGGTAAAATAAATTTAATGCCTAGTATTATATTTGCCCTAGGTTTTAATGCTATCTCCCATATTACCCAATTAACACTCTAGGACCTATATCTTTCAGAAATTACCATTATACCCCTAGTCTTTTGTACTACTCACAAATACCATAGCAGACATACATATCTCACACTAAAATCTAGTATCCATGTTTTCTAATTACCTGAATGTTACAGCCTCCCCCCCTTAAAAGAATCTCATCCCGAGATTCGGAAACAGAATAGAGTCGGACGATTAGATTTGGGAATTGGTTGGAAGGAAGGTTGGGAAATTCCATTGAAGATAAGATTCTGTTTCCCAAGTTGCTTCTTCTTCGGTGTGATGATCCCATAGGATTTTATACATTTTGATTTTCTTTCTTCTGGTGACTCTCTCCTTGGTATCTAAGATTTGAATGGGTTGTTCGATATAAGATAGATCAGGTTCAATTTCAATGTTGCTGGTTTCAATGATCTCCGTGGGTAATTTGATACACTTCTTAAGTTGAGAGACATGGAAAACATTGTGAATGTGTCACACCCGATTTATAAGAACATAAATCAAGCAATCATATATGCGCCAGGATCAAGTCACGCATATATACAACAGAATCATCAAGATATCACAACACGTATCTCGAAATAAAAATGTATAAATTAATAATGAATATCGTTATTACAACTGAATCAAGAATCAGTTCAAAGAATGCGGAAGCGTAAAATGAATACATGA
Organism: Panicum hallii; assembly: GCF_002211085.1. NCBI lineage: Eukaryota > Viridiplantae > Streptophyta > Magnoliopsida > Poales > Poaceae > Panicum > Panicum hallii. Next base: position 13,341,579 of record NC_038045.1, read on the forward strand.
AAAGCAGGGCGCCACAGGGACGTCGGCTGGGAGACAACGCCTAGAAATCGTCGAGTCTGCTGATGTGGTCCTCCACGTCGCCTGGTACTGAGCAGCAGTCGAAGGTATCCCAGAGAGAACAGAAGAGTAGAGAAGGCAAGTGTGAGTACACAACTTGTACTCAACAAATATAACACAAACTATGAGGCTCTAAGGTTGGCTGACTCAACTGCAATAGCTTTTAGTCTTGGCAAATTTTATTAAAGCTAATTACTACAAGTGGATGAACTACCATGACCCAAGTTGCATAATAATTAATCAAAATTTAACATGAGACTACTGAAAAAAACCAAGCCAAACCACCAAAAGTAAACTCCCCACTAATCAGACAGAGGATCTGGGCTGCTCATGACTGTGAGCACAGCTGATATATCAGTTTTACACTCTCGAGAGATTGCACAACTTTACCCACAAGTCGTGAGCTACGCTAGTTGTTCATCACACTTCCTTAGGTGAGATGACTAGCAAGCACACTACGAGACCGTTACAAAGGATCACGTTGGTAAGGTGTAACCGCTAAGGATTCTGGATCAGCGATGATGGGGCCCACCTCCGGGGGTACAAGCACACAGCACAGACCAAGCCGGAGGAGCAGGGACCATTGAAGCCTACCACCCCTCTTGCCCACGCAGGTAAGTTACTCCCAAACCAAAATGACCTAATTACTAAGTCAAGACCGTCCCATTCCAGTCTTGTGGTTGCGCGGTTGTCCCAGGTTGTCGCTCTATGAACCGGTCCTTATGGAGAGTGGCCAACCAAGCACTAAGCACTGTGCTGGCCCCCTAAACCAAGTTTGTACAAAAATATCTTTTAAGGAGACGTGAGCCACTCAAGCACACAGCACAGAGGGCCACTCTCAGAATTAAGTTGCATATAACCATTAATCAAATTAATTAAAAAGGACCGAGGGCTGTGAGAGCGCAGCACCTAGCACAACTAACCAAAATGCAACCCAAGGTATTTATATAAAGGATAAGATCGCTAGGAAGTCCTTATAGGCATACAATATTGAAATGCAGTATGAAATTGTATTTAAAAGTGATAGGATGTTCATGTTATACTTGCCTTCCTCGAAGTTCTCCTACTACTGCTCAAACTGCTCAGAAGATGGGGGCTCCTGGTACTCATCCAAAGGCTCAGCGTCTACTCACGATCGCAACGCCAAAACATAGTCCAGCACATACTTATACATGCAAGCAAGGACAAAAGATAAGAACCAGTACAACATTGCATAAAAACAGCACACCAAACTATGATAGAACTATTCTACGCTTACAACGATCGCGTGAGCGTGAGAATCACCTAAAACGGAGCTAAGACGCGAAATCTAGGGCTAAAACAAGGTCCAGGGACCTTTCTGCAAGAAAACAGGAAGTTCTAAGGGGTTCTGCGCAAAAACCAGGGGCCTAAACATAATTAAACCATAGACTCAGGGTCTGACACGCTAAAACTCCAGGCTAGGATGGCGGCCACTAATTCTAGGAAGCTCAGGGGCAAAAACGATAAAAACAGGACTTATCCACAAATATTCTTGAACTACAGGGGGACCGCAGGTTGATTTCTCCAAAGGGTAGGGGCTCTTTAGCAAGAATACCAGGCTGAAGCGATACACTCTAACTAGGAACGTTAGATCATGATCGGACGGCCCTGATCCACGGCTCGGGTCAACGGGCGCTTGGAGCGGCGTGTGTTCACCGGAGCCCGGTCTCCGCGGCGGCGCCTCGCCGGCGCAGACCGATCCCGGCCGTCCGGGCTCGGCTTTGGTCGAGACCTGGTTCGGGAGAAAGCTCATGGCGTACGCAACCCATCTGGACGGTTGGCACGAGCCTACAGCTGCTGAGACGGCACGCTCGGTGGTGGAGGCGGGTCGGTGCGGCAGGGCTCACCGGCGTTCAGCGCTCCGGCTGCAGGGCTGACCTACGGTCTACGGGAAATAGCGCAAAAGGGATCAGGGAGGTACTGCAGTGCTCACCGAGACTCGGGACAGGCTGGAATGCGGTGGCATGGTGACCTCGACGGAGCCTGGCGGGGAGGAAAGCCGGCGCTCGCGGGGAGCGAGTCCCGGGCTACGCTGCAGGGCTCCTGGCACCTCGGCCAGCGGCGCACGCGGACGGGGAAGGTCGTGCCAGGGTTGGGGAGGCCGAAGATGCGCCGGCAAGGGTGAATTGCGGCGGTGCAGGGGGCGGGCAACGTCGGCGGCTGCTCAAATCCGAGCGGCGAACAGGCGGTGCCGAGGCTCGGGTGCGTTGGGGGTTTTGCTGCAGCTTAGGGTGGCCCGAGGGGAAGCTACGGATAAGAGGAGAGGGGGAGGCGGGCAGCCTCGGCGTGCGGGCCGGCTGTGCAACGGACCCCGAGCTTCCCGCGGTCTCGTTATGGCCCGATCTAATCCGAGCGCGGGCGGGCTTCTAGAAGGAAGAGAAGGCTCGGGTGCTGGCCAGTGGGACCATGCGAGCGCGGGGGAGAGAGCCCAGGGGTGCGGCGGAGCGGGGCCACGGGCAGTGGCCGAGCGGCCGGCCGTCTGGGAGAAAAACAGGGGAGAGGAAGGAGAAGGGGGAAGAAGATGCTGACGTGCGGGCCCCGGTGGCAGCGAGGGAGAGGGGAGAGCGCAGTCGGGTGGCCGGGCTGAGGAAGGAAGTGGGCCGGCGTGGCCCATGCGGGGGAAAGGAGGGGGAAGGGGAGAGCTGGGCCGATGGGGAGAGGGCCGGCCCAAGGGGAGAGAGGGAAAGGGCCTGCGGGAAAAGGAGATGGCCCAAGGGAGAGAGAGGAAGAGTTTGGGCTGATGGGCTGGGCTGCTGCTCTCTTTTCCTTTCCCTTTTTCTTTCTTTTTCCTTTCCACACTCAAACTATTCAAACAATTCCATTTGAATTCAAATAAATTTGAATTCAAGCCCTATACACTCAACACAAAGAAAACAATGCTCCAGCATGAATGCACAAACATGTTGACCTTATAATAAATTTTATTTTCTTGTGTTATAAAATTACTTTAAATGCAAGATAAATCAAGAAAAATCTTAGAAATTTTATTTAAGTCCAAATAAATTCATTAAAATTTAAGAAATTTACCTTAGGGTGTTACAGAATGGTAGCCATTTGAGATGGAAGGTGAACTTTGTAAGCTACTGGGTCACAGACTTTAAGGATCTCAAAGGGTCCGACATATCGGGGTGCTAATTTCCCTTTTACGCCGAAACGCTGAACACCTTTGGTAGGAGATACTCGAAGATAGACAAAATCTCCTACTTGGAACTGCAGAGGTTTCCTTCTTTGGTCTGCATAACTCTTTTGCCTAGACTGGGCTGTCTTAAGGTTGGCTTGAATAACCTTGACCTTATCTTCGGCTTCGATAACTAGGTCTGGTCCAAAGATTTTGCGTTCGCCGGTCTCAGACCAACTCAAAGGAGTTCGACATTTTCGACCGTACAACGCTTCAAAAGGTGCCGTCTGAAGACTGGATTGGTAACTGTTGTTGTAAGAAAATTCGGCCAAGGCAAGACATTTGTCCCAGCTCGTACCATAGTGAATAATACAAGCTCGAAGCATGTCTTCAAGAATTTGGTTGACTCGCTCAGTCTGCCCATCAGTCTAGGGATGGTATGCAGAGCTTTGAATTAGTTTGTTTCCAAGAGCAGACTGCAATTGTTCCCAGAAGCGTGCAATGAATTGGGTCCCTTGATCAGAGATGATGGTTTTGGGGACACCATGTAACTGAAAAATTTGATCAAGATAGATTTCGGCATACTTCTTAACAGAGTAAGTGGTATGCACCGGAAGAAAATGAGCCATTTTTGTGAGTCTATCAATGATTACCCATATGGAGTCATGTTTTTGAGACATATTAGGAAGACCAACAATAAAATCCATACTAATGTCTTCCCATTTCCATGACGGAATGGGTAATGGCTGAAGTGTACCAGATGCCTTTAGATGACTGGCTTTGACTCTCTGGCACGTATCACACTCGGATACATATTTAGCAATTTCTCTCTTCATTCTGGTCCACCAAAAATGTTGTCGTAGATCTTGATACATTTTGGTGCTACAAGGATGAATAGAGAATTTAGATAAATGTGCTTCATCAAGGATTTGTTTACGAAGTTGATGGTCTTTAGGTACAACAATACGATTGTTGAACCATAGGACTCCTTGATGATCGGTGTGAAAGCACTTGTATTTAACTTCTCCCTGAGATAGTTTTAGCTTGATAATTTTGATACCTTCATCATGTAATTGCGACATGATGATTCTATCTTGAAGAGTAGACTCGATAGATAATAGATTTAGACCACCTTGAGGAATGATCTCTAGATTGAGTTTCCTCATCTGATTGCAGAGAGTATCACTGGAAATTGCTATGGATAAGCAATGACAATGTGTCTTGCGGCTAAGTTCATCCGCAACCACATTGGCTTTGCCAGGATGGTAGTGTACTTCAAGATCGTAGTCTTTGATCAATTCTAACCAACGCCTTTGCCTCATATTAAGATCAGCTTGGGTAAAGATATATTTGAGGCTCTTATGGTCAGTGTAAATATTACACTTGGCACCCATAAGATGATGTCTCCAGATCTTGAGAGCGTGAATAACAGCTGCCAATTCAAGATCATGAGTTGGATAATTTTGCTCATGATTCCGAAGTGCTCGGGATGCATAAGCAATGACCCAGTTGTTTTGCATTAGGACACAACCAAGGCCAATTCCAGAAGCATCGCAATAGACATCAAAAGGCTGGGTGTTATCTAGCTGAGCTAGTACCGGAGCTGTTGTTAGAAGTTTTCTCAAGGTGTGGAATGCTTCATTACATTTGTCGTCCCAATGGAATTTAACTTCTTTCTTAAGTAACTCAGTCATGGGTTTAGCTATCTTGGAGAAGTCTGGAATGAATCGGCGATAGTATCCCGCCAATCCAAGGAAACTTCGAATTTGATGGACTGAAGTTGGAGGCTTCCAATTCATAACTTCCTGGACTTTGGTTGGATACCCGATATACCTTCACTAGAGATAGTGTGTCCTAAAAATTTCACACTATCCAGCCAAAATTCACATTTCGAGAATTTGGCGTAAAGGCGATGATCACATAGTCGTTGAAGAACGATACGTATATGATTAGCATGGTCTTCTTTAGTCTTGGAATATATCAGAATATCATCGATGAAGACCACGACGAATTTGTCAAGTTCCGGCATAAAGACTGAGTTCATGAGATACATGAAATATGCCAGGGCGTTAGTAAGCCCGAATGACATAACTAGATATTCATATAGCCCATATCTGGTTGAGAAAGCCATTTTTGGAATATCACAAGGCTTGATTTTGATCTGGTGATAACCAGAGCGTAAGTCAATCTTGGAAAAGACCTTAGCTCCAGCTAATTGATCGAATAAAATATCAATGCGGGGAAGGGGGTACTTATTTTTGATAGTGACCGCATTGAGTGTACGATAATCGACACATAACCTTAGGCTATTGTCCTTCTTCTTGACAAAGAGAGCAAGGCAACCCCAAGGTGAAGCACTTGGGCGTATAAAACCTTTGTCAAGAAGATCTTGAAGTTGGATCTTTAACTCGGCCAATTCATTTGGAGGCATGCGATATGGCCGCTTGGAAATAGGAGCAGTGCCAGGTTGAAGTTCAATAATGAACTCGATGTCTCTGTCTGGTGGCATTCCAGGCAAATCATCTGGAAAGACATCAGGATACTCACAGACTACCGGAATATCTTTTACTTTGATGTCTGTGATAACATAGGTGCAAGAATGTAGATACTCTTGCTAAGGCAGATAGAGGGTAATGGCTCCTTGATGGGGTGAGTTAATCTCAATAACTCGGGAGGAGATATCTAATAGTACTCTATGTTCAGTCATCCAATTTGTCCCAAGTATAATATCAATACCCTCTAAGTTTAGCAAAACCAAATCAGTTTTGATTACTTTGCTGCCTAACTGAATTGGCACACTTCTAACCATTTGGTTGGAAGTGATCTTGCCTCCAGGAGTAGAAACCATATATGACCCCTGGGTAGAACAAAGATCAAGTCCTATTCGGGTACCACAGTTGTTACTAATAAAACTATGTGTTGCTCCTGAATCAAATAATGTAACAACTGGTTTGTGGTGAATAGAGAATGTACCCGACATGACGGGGGTCCAGTAGGGGTCTTTCTCTTCTTCTCAGCACGATGATTGGCACTCCTGGGTTAAGGCCATATTAACCAACTCACTGAAATTATTAGCCCTAATAAGATTCAGGCGCTCCTTGAGCTTGGTATTAAGGCCACGATGAAAATGATCTTGTTTCTTGGCGTCATTGTCTGCATGATAGCCTGCATATTGGCACAGATGATTAAAAGTCTGTGCATATTGCAATATTGTTTAGAACCTTGGGTAAGAGCCAAGAACTCATTCAACTTTCGCTCCAGCAATCCTTCGGGAATGTAATGTGCCCTGAAGGCAGTCCGAAATTCATCCCAGGAGATAACATGTCCCGCGGGCTGCATGGCGTAGAAATTATCCCACCATATACGGGCAGCCCGGCGAAGTTGCTGGGCGGCAAAATAAGCTTTACTCGAGTCCGCACAAGGTATAGTCAAGAGAGCGAACTTCGATTCAATGATATGAAGACAGGCATCGGCGTCCAAAGGTTCTTCAGCCTTACAGAAAAATGGAGGTTGGGTACTGAGAAAGTCCTGATAGCTGGCCACTGGAGGATTGAGGTCGTCACGACCTCCTCGGGACTGTTGACGTTGCTGGCTTTGCTGTGCTTGTACCAGCAGATTGAGGAGTTCAGTTTGCCGTGCCATCACCTCAGCTAGGTTGGGAGGTGGCAGTGGCGGTTGTTGAGAACCACTAGCTTGTTCTGCCCGGAAGCTTTCTGGGATTCCACGCGTGGCTCTAACCATCTGAAATAAAGGAGACATCTGTTATTAACCACATGACCTCACTCCCAATTTCAGAAGATACAATATTCAAATAAACAATGCACGTATTCCATTCAATCATCTGATTTCAGAACATAAAGATAGGGAACAAGAGCATAAAACACGAGGCTTATATTACAACGCAGATTTTGATGGTTTTCCACATCATACATCCAAAGGATCCATACACAGGCCATCTATGTTACAACAAATGGCGCAAAGTCTAAGTAAGCTACGTACTATCTAAGGCATTACACTTCTCATGGGTTACATCTAAAAAGTCGACGATTTGACAACTAGAAATCATCGAAGTTGCCTACAGAAGACTGACTGCCAGAAGAAGAATGGTGGGGGCTAAGAACAGGGTCCCCATGCTCGGAATCAAGCTCTAAGACTCCTTCAATCTCCTCTAGATCTTCTCCTTCGGCCTCGGGTACTACAGGTGCGGCGGGAGGTATTGGTGGCTGCTGCAGTTCTTCAAGGTGAGCCCGGGCATCATCAGCTTCAAGGATCAAATCATGGATTTGTTCCTGAAGGAACTCAATGATAGTATTGCGCTGAGTGATTATATGATCACTCTCATTGATCTGGTCTTCTCGCTGAAGGATGGTCTTATCCCGTGCTGTGATAATCTCATCCTTCTGAGTCACCAAGGCTCGAAGTTGATCAACTTGAGTGATTTGTCTATCAGCCTCCCTATAGTGACTTTGTGCGGCATTGATCAACTGACCCATTTCATGATGTATTAGCAGTTAATAGTGATACTGCACATTCATAAACCGCATCACACCTCGAAGTGCTTCTTCCATTGGACCTTCCAATTTATGACTCTCAGGGACTACCCCGAGATTCCATTCTGGCTCGTTGGGATTTGTCGCAGAAAATAAACCAATGGGTTGTCCTGCGACTTCCCTGGGATGCTGATTACAGAAAAGATAAATAGCTTCCAGTGCTGCTCCTTCAATGGTGTCAACTATTCGATAACCCATCATGTTAACTTCAATGGGCTGCCATTGAGAACGAAAAGGATGTTGCGGAATAGTCATTCTGACTCGAGCTCGATGAACGCCTTCTTCCTGATACTCAACTGCATCATATTGTGGAGGCTCTGTATAGCAGAATGACCTTAAAGATTCCCAAAGTAAACGAGGAAAACCCTACCAATGTAGGGCATTTGTGTGGAGATGCCCTACCGGATCCCAAAAGATGTTGGAAGGGGCTGCCATCTGCAACAAGAATGCAAATGGTGAGATATGTTTACCCTGCTAAGAAATCACAAGGGAAATAGAACGAGACAAACGATTCTGATAACAGCAAGGACTGAAAATCGATGAATACTTAAGGTACTCGACCAATGAAACCCATACTAAAAATAAACAACCTAAACAACCTACTACATATCCTTAGAAAACCAAAACATACATTATATCCTTGTATTTGATGATAAATTATGTATGCACGTTCTATTCAACCTCACAACCAAAACAACTGCCGAATATCTTCGGACATACGCAATTAGTTTCGGTGGCATAGCACATACGTCTCTCACTAATAACTAGTCGATAAGTCCTATACGTCCTAATTTCGTAATCGTGGTTAGTGTACCTGCAGGAAGTCACAATATATATCCAATGAATCTTTCATGCCAGCATGTCATGAAAGCGTCCCCAATCATTATTGTTCACTATAGAAACAGCATCTGTACCATTACCGCCGTACAGACAACGTTAACATACGTCGTCGAAACAACGTATTCAGGGGGATACTGCAACATGCGGGGGTATGAACAGCGATCGCCATACCCTGCGCCGAACCATATACTCCCAATATAATCAACCGAAGTTGATATATTGGCAGCATCTCAAGTAGGCCACTACTTGAGAAACAGCGTTCGGTTTGCATCACCGACGGGAAGGCTAACTCCCCAGCTAGCTGAGGATCCTTACCTCCTTACCTCACCATCGAAGGTGTCATTACAGAAAGTAAAGTTGGGTTGTGCATGAATTTAAGTTTTGATCGGAATGTAATGCTGGTGGTTAGAGTTATATATATATATGTATATATATATATGTATATATATCATAGCCACCTCTAATTCCCTTAGATATCACCCTAGGGCTTTACGTACTAAGCACAAGCCTTAACGAAACCAATGCAGTTTTACAAAATACTTGGTTGATTAAAATTTTATACTAAAAGTATTTTTAAGGCGTTTCATATCTCCAGTCTATACTTGTTAGCTTTGATACCAGCTGTGGCAGAACCAACCTGAATTACACCGGCTCAAGCACGCGAGTCCACTTCTGCGGGCTCCAACGTGCTTCAAACGGTATAATTCCTTGGACTGTCGGGTAACGTCCCGATAAACCACCGGATGCAGGATCAAACAAGGTACCTCGCACGAAGGCGAGTCCAGAGATACAAAAGTCATCACATTTTACATCACAGGCAGTTATATGACACGGGTGTTCAAAAGTAACGTAAGTTACCAACGGATGGAAATTATTACAAAAACAGTTTTAAGTTTCCAAGTCATAGCAGCGGAGTTTATAACACGGGCACTGTACATGACGTCAATTCAGATACCATGCTAGCCCTAGCATGATATCACTCGGAGGGGTCTGCGTTGGCCGGGGACGGGTCCCACTCCATGGACCAACCATCAGGTAGAGGGTAGGGCCACGGTACAGGCAGAGCTAAGTCGTTAGGGAGATTACCTGAACAAAAGTTACAAGGCAAGACTGAGTATTCTAATACTCAGCAAGGCTTACCCGTTCATTGTATACATAGCCATGTAACTAGACTTATGAAGGCTTTTCAGGCTTAGGGTAGGGTTTTCAGCTGAAAAGCAAATAAGAGTAGGTCCTTAATTTCAACTTTTAGCTTTCAAGTTCTAGGTGATTATCCATTCTAGGTAAGCACCTATAGCTATTCAAGCATGGTAGAATCTTTAGCCAAACATCATCTTTGATAACCATAGTATTTCTCTTGTTACTCTATGTGGTAAAGGGATCAAGCAGTCTCAATCTCCGCGAGAAACGGACGATTCCTGAATCAAATTTCAGCCTTGCAAGGGTAAACCTAACTCACACGCTTGGAACATCCAACGATTGTTCCGAAGCAACCGTTTGCCTTTCATTCCGACTCGTGGATTAGAGGCACTACAAGTGACTGCAGGACCATACGCACATCCAATGTGCAGGATGTACGCCTATAGAGCGACTACACGGCCGTACTCCTGGTTGCCCTGCAACACGTATTCCCACACGTCGAATCAAGTAACAGGAAAAAAACAAATTACGAGTGGTGGGAGGTATGTCCACTCCTCGGGCCGATTGGTTACTAGGCTTACCGCTTACCATATTTCACGGCATGTGACTAGTACTTTCAAACGCTTAACCACCACTACCACACACTGCGACCTTATCAAATTTACCAACATAGACGGGGTATCATCTCAACTATGATACCTCACATAAATCCCTTCCGTCATCCTTATAGTGATTACAGGAACGTAAACATCACAACTCCTATATCGCGCGAGTGACAGAAAATCACCCGACTTCTACCGGTCCAATTAGCAGAGCGGCTATTCGGACTCAATGCTAGTATTCAATACATTGGTTCCTAGGAGAATGTAACTAGGGTTTCTCATACAATTTCTAAGAACGTAATGCAAAGATAGATATAAATAATTTAGGTTGCAGTGTAAATAAAGTAGGGGTTATGTCCGGGGCTTGCCTTCTTGCGTAGGGTTGGGGGCAGTAGTGTTAAAGTTTTCCGAACTTTGGTTTGGAGCTTCAGTTAGATCCTCGGTGATGTTTGTCAGGTCCTCAGAAAACCCTTGGTCTTATCCTAAGAACAATTCGTAGTCTCCGTCGTCGAGCGTCATTGATTCTACATGACATGCAATAATTTAAACAAGATGGTGTTTGAATTTAAGAATTTTATTTCACAATAAAATTGCAGTCCAATATTTTTATCAATAAAAACTCATGAAGCAAGGTAGTTTTAGTTTTAAGTTACCACTTATATTTAAGTTAGGGTCAAAGTGCTGGGATTACTGAAAACAGAAATTAAAATCCTTGAATTTAAATTTCAAATTTATTTTCGAACCTTAGGTAAATAGAATTATAAAGTCTTGAAAATTTCACTTATAAACTAATTATCAACATATTAGATTATGATAAAAAGATCTAATTAGTTTAAGCCTTAAGAGACATGCTTAACTAATTCCATATCATTTCAAATTTGAATTGCCCAATTTCAAAAGAACTTAAGCTACAAAATAGTCCTAAGTTTGAAACTTTTACACAAGTTCATACATAATCCATAGAAATTACATACCAAAAATCATAAGTAACAAAGCTAGTATGTAGAAGTTATGCATATTAAACTCTTTTACCTTAGGTTTAAAATAGATTCAAAAATATTTAGTTTCAAACCAAACTTCTTTAATAAAAGTTGTAGGGTTTGAAATCTAGTTTCCAACAAAGTTGGTTTGACAATTTTTGGAATTTCCTATAATTTTCTATCGATTTCATAAACTAACTGCATGGCTCACATAAAATAATAGAGACGTTTACACAGAGGTCCCTAGTGGCACTATTTCACAGAGTCTTCGGCCTTGCAATTAGCCCCCTGGGCTTTTGCACCTTCTAACCCGAGGTCCTCAGCCTCGTCAGAGAGGGGGGCGTGAGGCTTGACCAGCATGACCCGTCGTCGGCGATCGCCGGCGGCGAGGGGAAAAGAAAGGGGAGGCACCAGTGAACCCTTGCGCACCTGGAGACACTTGGAATTCGTGCGGGGGTAACTTGTAGCGGCGGCATGACAGAGACCGGCGGCCGGCGGTGGAGGTGAGTAGCGGGGGCAGTGGTCCGGTGGTCGGGGGTGACGAGGCAGTGGTCAGGGAGCTTCCTGGCGGCGTGAGAAAGCTTGGTGCATGGTCAAATGGGGTCGATGAAGGTCGGAGAGGGGTGCTCCACAGAGAGCCAGAGGCGGCGGCGGTGTGGCGTCCTTCGGCAGTGGGGTTCCGGCCATAATTGGAGGGCGATTGGGGGTCCGTGAGCATGAGCAGGGGTCGGGGAAGCTCGCAAGGTGGTTGATGGGGGCGAGGGCGCCTGGTGGCGGCTGCCCACAGCAATGCCGAGCGGCGGCGGGTGGAGCTCGCCGGCAGAGATGCTCCGGCTAAAATTGGATTGCGGCTACGACCGGGGAGCACAAGTGGGGGTTGGGTAAGCCTGCTAGAGGGTCGGTAGAGACAATGGGGGGCTGATGGCTACTGCCCACGGCGACCAGTACTTCGCCGGAGGGGAGGAGCGGGCGGTGGGAGCAATTGGAGCTTGGAGCTTGCACGGTGAAGGGGAAAGAAGTGCAAATAACGTCTCTATGTCCTCCTGGTCAGGTTGAGCAGAAGAAGAGAGAAGAAGAGGTAAGCGTGGGCTCAGATCGCGGCGGCGACAATGTGGCGGTGAGCGGGCGGCTCGGGACACCATGGCGTACGCGGGGAAGGACAGCAAAGGAAGGGGGACTGAGCCGGGATTGGGGAGGACGACGCGTGGGAGGAAGGGGGGTAGGAGGTGGATGGCGGCGGCCTGCACAGTGGCGGCCGGGGGAGCTGCACCGGCGGCAGAGCAGGGGAGGTAGGGGACAGAGGGGGTTCAGAGGAAGAAAAAGAGAGGGAATAGTTCCGAAGGACCTATGTGCAAAACTAAAAGATTCTAGGGGCCTTGCGGTAAAACAAAAATTCCCACTAGTCTAGAGGTTTTCTGAGAAAAAGCCCAAAATAAAAGTTGTAGAGTTTTTCAAGCTCTACAATATTGTTTTAGGGCTCAAGTTCAAAAACTCAAAGTTTGCAGCTTTACATGTTAAGTTTTGAATAAAGGCGGAATTTGAATTACCTTTGTCCTTACCAAAGGGGATTTGATCAAATTTTGGATATGTTTACAAGTTTTCATGAAATGTCATGATGACTTGTATTCTTACATGTTAGCCCTTAAGTAAACATGAAAATTACTTTTACACATCAACTATTTTACATAAAAGGCCCTATGGTTTTTGTTTTATTTACACTTAGGTCCCTGTTTTTACTTAAAGACTTATTTCCTTAGGACTTAACCTTTCTTTTTTTACTTTCTTTCCCATGGTAAAATAAATTTAATGCCTAGTATTATATTTGCCCTAGGTTTTAATGCTATCTCCCATATTACCCAATTAACACTCTAGGACCTATATCTTTCAGAAATTACCATTATACCCCTAGTCTTTTGTACTACTCACAAATACCATAGCAAACATACATATCTCACACTGAAATCTAGTATCCATGTTTTCTAATTACCTGAATGTTACAGCTCCGCCACCGAGCGACTGTGACGCATGGTGTCCGCCGTCCTCGATCGCCTAGAGACCAAGGGGCGAGTGGTTGCCCGGGCGATGGCGGAGTACATCCTTACCTACTTCCGGAGCCATGACCCGCCATTCCGCTGACTCCAGTCCTGGTTGGCCCCGTTCGAGCAATGGTGGCCGCTTCGCGGGAAGGAGTGCAAGAGGCGGCGGATATCGTGGTGTCCCGCATCGAGCGCCGTCCCGGCCCTGGACCTGCAAGGGGAAGGGACCCCTCCAGACCACTAGAAAAATAGGAGTAGTTCCTCTTTCTTTTTTTGTTTTTTAGTAATGTAATGTAATATTTTGTATATGATAAGTAATGTATTTGCTTTGCAAAAGACAAGACTTAGCCATTTTATGTATCTATTTTGCAAGAAAACTAAGCTGTTTTATGTATCTGTTTTGCAAGAAAACTTAGCCGTTTTCCCGATTACGGATTCTGTCGTGTGCTTCTGGGCCTGCTGAGGTCCCTTGGCCCCCTGGGAGGTAGTCGCGATATGATCAGGACTAGCTACCATCAAACTGAGATGTAATCCTGCACATGACTTAGAATCGTTGCTTAGCAATCATACCCACGGGATCCCAGACCTTGCCAGCGAGGGTCCTTTGAGTCGCATAGTGAATCAGAGCACCAGAACCTAGGTTCAAGGGTTGAAGGGGTCCAGGTTTCTGGGTCCGTGGTTCGAGGTACTACGGTGCTTATCCTAGGGAGGTAGAGCATGTAGGCTTAGGATACGGAACCAGGCTAAGCGGCTACACAACTCTGGACCCTGCAAAGGACGAGAGCGTTTCCATGAAGCCAGTCCCTAGAAGGCCGGACCCTTTCTTTCTGTGAAGCAGAGGTCCTGGGGCTGAGACACAACATAGCAACTCAAGGGACCTCAGGCACGGCATGAGGATTGAGGACCACGTGGGGGTTAGGGTAAGCCGTAAATAAAGGAAAAATAGAATCCCATAAGCCTCAAAGACATACTAAGAATAAATTCTTCCTTAATAAATTGGTACAGACAGAGCGTGCGATGAACGCCTGGGGCCGAGTTTACGAGGGCGGACCTCCACTGCCCTGGTCCGCACAGGGATGCTACCACTTACAAAGGAAGGAATTTTCTCTCAGCTAGGTCCCTAAGGATAGAACTTACGGAGGTGCTCAATATTCCACGGATTGGGTAGTTGCATGCCTTCCTCCTTAGCCAAACGAACAGAACCGGGTCGGCATACCTTCGTCACCTTGAAGGGACCCTCCCAGTTGGGGGGGGGCTTGTGTAGCCCTTCCTGGTTCAGGATTGCCTTAGGACTAAGTCCCCGACCCGGAGCTCCCTACTATGCATGAACCACTGGTGGTAACGCCGGAGCGCTTGGTTGTACCGTGCATTTCGGACTGCTGCTCGCCATCTTCGCTCGTCGACGAGGTCTATATCTTGGCGACGCTACCGCTCCTGCAAGTCCTCATCGAACGCTTGGACTCGTAGCGAGCCCATGGTGATCTCCGGGGGAAGGCATGCTTCAGCCCCGTAGACCAGGAAGAAAGGAGTCTCCCCAGTCACTCGGCGGGGTGTGGTCCGGTTCCCCCACAGCACACTTGGAAGCTAGTCAACCCATTTTGCGCCATGTTTCTCAAGATTGTTGCAGGTTCAGATCTTGAGCCCTCTGAGGATCTCAGCATTAGCCCACTCAACTTGGCCATTGCTCCTGGGATGTGGCACGGAGGCAAAACAGAGCTGGATACCAATATCTTCGCAGTACTCTTGGAAGTATTGGCTCGTGAACTGAGTCCCATTGTCAGTGATAATCCGGTTCAGGACCCCGAACCGACTCACAATTGACTTGAGGAAGGTAGTTGTCGATGCCTTGGTAATGTTGACCACAGGGGCTGCTTTCGCCCATTTGGTAACTTGTCGATGGCAACGTAGAGGTACCGGTACCCGCCGACGGCCCTAGGGAAAGGTCCCAAGATATCCAACCCCATACAGCGAAGGGCCAAGGTGGAATCATTTGCAGCACCTGAGCTAGAGTGTGTATCTTCTTTGCATGGAACTGGCATGCCTTGCAGGACCTTACCAGCTCAGCTGCATCCTAGAGCGCTGTCGGCCAGTAAAAACCATGCCGAAAGGCCTTACCGACCAGCGTGCGGGATGAAGAGTGACTTTCGCACTCGCCTCCATGGATCTCTGCGAGCAAGTCGCAGCCCTCTTCCCGGGTGATGTGCCGCATGAGGATGCCATTGGCGCCACGGCAGTAGAGATCCCCTTCTACCACCGTGTATCGCTTAGCCATCCGCACTATACGCTCAGCAGATGCCTGGTCTTCAGGAAGGAAATTGTCTTTCAGGTAGTCCCGGATCTTGGAGATCCATGCATCGGGACCTTCCTGATAAATTGAGTGCGGCTCCCCGAGGTCTTCAGGACCCTCGAGGGTGCACGCAACCCTTGGTGGGCTCCACGGATGGAGCGCCGCCGGGACCGCTAGCTTCGAGGTGCTAGTCCGACCCCCTTCGCCCAGTCCGGCAGGCTGGGCGGAAGGCTTCAGCAGCCGTCTTTGGAAGACGCCCTATGGCACAGGTGCCTGAGTTGATGCCTTCATGGAGAGTGCATCCGTCGCTGAGTTGCCCTCGCGTGGAACGTGTTGCAATTCCAGCATATCGAAGTCCTTCTCCAGCTTCCTCACATGGATGAGGTATGCTGCGAGCTGGGGATTGTTGCAACAACACTCCCCTCGGACCTGCCTGATGATGAGTTGGGAGTCTCCTTTGACCAGGAGCTCCCGGACCCCCAGAGATAGGGCCACCGTAAGTCTGAAGATTAAGGCCTCATACTCCGCCATGTTGTTGGTGGCCTCAAAGTCGAGGAGCACCATATACTTCACTTGCCTGCCACTCGAGTCAATGAGGACCACGCCAGCCCCAGCCTTCTTGCTGCGTGCGGACCCATCGAAGAAGAGCGTCCAGTGGGGTCCGGTGAACCGGAGCCTTAGCTTCTGTGGGGGGGGTCCGACCCTTGGTCCGGACCCCCTGGGACACTTGGTGTTGGAGTCCACTCCGCAACAAAGTTGGTGAGGACTTGGCTCTTAATGGCATGGCGTGGCTGGAAGTCGAGCTAAAATCCAGCAAGCTCTGCTGCCCACTTGGCGATATTGCCCATGGCGTTGGAATTGTAGAGAATGGCCCTCAAAGGGTAGGAGGTCACTACCACAATCTTGTGGGCCTGGAAATAATGACGTAGCTTCTAGGACGCAACGGGTATAGCATAGAGGAGCTTATGCGTCTCGGGATACCTGGCCTTTGCTTCATGAAGGACCTCGCTGACGTAGTAGACCGGCTTCTGGACAACCTTGACTTTGCCAGCGGGACTGGGTCCTTCTGCTTGAACTGGGGACTCGTAGGATCCCAGGTCACCTAATTCTCCCCCGGGTCGGGACCCGGCCGAACCCTCCGAAGCAAGGTCGATTGTCACTCTGATGGAGGCCGGACCTCCATTTCCTACAAGGGGTAAACGGGATTTGGGCCCACTCCGGAGAATGGGCGCGATGGGGCCAACTTGGACTCCGAGATTTGCAGGTGCTTGAACGCTGCATAGCTGATGACGCTGAGGCCAGCGCCTCCGTCGATCAGCACGTGGTGGAGCCTGACGTTGGCAATGGTGGGGGCGGTGACGAGCGGTAGCACCCCAGCCCCTGCCATGCTCTCAGGGCAGTCGAACGGTCTGAAGGAGATGGTGGTGCTCTTCCACCTCTGGTGGGGCGCCGCCTTTGGCGTCCCCGGTTTCACCGAGGGAACCTCTCGGCGAAGGGTTTTGACATCCCGCTGGGAGACGAGCTCCGAACTGCCGCCGTACATGACGTATAGCTTTTTGCAGCGCTCATCCCCCCGGACTCGGAGTCGGACTGGTGGAAGAGGCCCTTGAGGTCCTTGTTTGGGGTCTCATACCCCAACTTCCTCTCCGTCGCAGCTGCATCGGCATCGGAGGCCTTCTCCTTGCCGGACCGCCGCGGAGGGGAAGTGCCTTCCTTGGAAGCCTGGTCGCGCCTCTTGCTAAGGCACTCTGCGAGCTTCTGGATCTCGCGGCACTCGGTGGCGCTGTGGCGAGCCCCAGGATGAACAGGACATGACCTAGGGTCAGTGCGCTTTTGGCGTGGGCGCTTGCCACGGGAGTTTTGGCCCCCCGGCCGCTACTGCTGCAGCGTCCGGACCCCCAGCTCGTGGCTTGTCGAAGCCACGGTTCTTCTTATTCTTTTTCTTGCTGCTGCCAGGGGCAGCAACACTGTGCCCCCTCATCTATGCTGGCCCTCCTTGAGGGGCAGAGTGCCATGCGTGGCCCTCTGCAGCCCTAGCGTATTTGTCCGCCAAGGCAAACAAGGTGGTGATAGTTTCTACCTGATGTCTGGCCAGTTTCTCCAGCATCTTCTCGTCACGGACCCCCTGACGGAAAGCCGTGATGATAGATATATCGGAGATACGTGGGATGGTTCCACGTACCTTGGTGAAGCTGGAGATAAAGGCCCGGAGGGTTTCCCCGGGTTGCTGCCTCACGGCATGAAGGTGGGCCTCCATGCCATGCTGCTGGTACGCACTCGTGAAGTTCACCGTGAACTGCGCGCAGAGCTCACCCCACGACTGGATGGATCCCGGAGTGAGGTTCATGAGCCATGTTCGGGCTGGCTGTGACAGTTCAAGTACTTGTAAGCTAGGTTAGTGTGAAGTATGTGTTTATTAGTGTAAAGTTGTGTGTGTTTATGTGAAGCTTTTAAAAACGTAAATGCAAGTAAAAGGGGTATTTTATAATTACGGAAAAACTAGGGTTGTTTTTGCAAAATGTATTTGGATGGGAGGTAACTTCAAAATAAGGGTATTTATGTAATTTTACAAAAGTACAAGTCCTTTTATGCAAGTAGTTGAATTATAAAAGTAACTTTCAAAATTACTAAGGGCAAAAGTGTAAAAAGGTGCAAGTCATCATGATATGTCATAAATAGGTCAAATCATCATGGCATGTCATAAATAAGTTAGGTCATCATGACATGTCAAGTCATCATGACATGTCATAAATGCTTGCAATTATATCAAGTCATCATGATATGTCATAAATGCTTGCATTTAGCTCCTAAATGTTATGAAATTTACACCCCTTAGGACAAAAACATTATAACTTGATTTTAGCCCAAGGTTTTAAATTAACACTTCATTCTTTGAGTTTTTTAATTTAAACTCTAAAACAAAGCTGTAGGATTTGAAAAGTTGCACAACTTTTATTTTAAACACGTTTTCATTTGAACTCTAGAATAGTGGGAAAACTTGATTTACAATGAGGTCCCTGTATTTTCTATAATTACAGAAAAGTCCCTGGATGCATCCCACTTTGCTTCCTCTTCTGTTTCTTTTCTGCGAGCTCAGCGCTGCCCCTGCCACCGCCCACCACCGTTCCCTCACCACCAGCGCCACCTCCTGCTGCACTTCACTCCACGCGTCACTCGTCTCATGTCTTGCTCCTCGGACGCTTTATATAATCAACCGCAACACCACGGCACGCCGCCCTCGCCGCGCGTGCTTTCCTCGCTCTCAACGCCGTCTCGCCGTGTCCCTCCAACACCACGACACGACATTGTCCATGTTCAACGGTGACTCCACTTCATTCCAGGCTGCCTCACCTCGCTTCGCATCTGCTCCACTTCTCTTAGAGCCAATATGAGCCCCTGCCCGCGTGCCATGGCCGCCGCCGCCCCTGTTCGCCGTGGGCAGCCATCATCATCCCCTCGCTGCTCTCCTCGCCCCCCTGCCGAGTTTCTCCACTTCCTACCGGTGCTCCCCGACCCCACCCGGCGCAAACCCCTCACCAGACCGTCCCACTGACGTTCGCCGTCGACCTTCCTCCGCCGCCGCTTCGGCCTCCCCGTCGACTCGGCCGTCCAACCGCTCCTACCCCTCGCCGATCACTCCAGCAGGACCACATCACCTCGAGGAAGCTCCTGGACCACCTCACCGAGCCTCTTCGACCCCCAGCATGCCAGAACATCGCCACCATGACCAAGCCCGATCGCCGCCGCCCGAAGCAGAACTCAATGGCCGGCCCGCCTCCGACCACCCCAGCTCCACCCGAACGCCGCCCGAGGTCCATCTCCACTTCCTTGTGCTCCTCCACCCCTGGCGCCTCGCCGCTGGCGACTCCCTTCACCGGAACGCCGCCGCCTCCTTCCTGTCCTCTGTTTTCCCCGACCAGGGACCTGATTGTTTCGATTTAGGAAGTTCTGGGGTGTTCCCTGTAAAATTTCCAAAGCCTTCTTTATTTCAAATCAGTGAACTTCTAAATTCCATAGAAATTTGTATAAAATTCAGAAAAATGCCAAACCAGTTTTGTTTGAATCCTTAAGTTATACTCGACTACTTTTATTTAGTGAGTTTGAGTTATATGTGTGTATTTTCTGATGTAGATTAAATACTAGGAAATGAGTGTTTTATTTGTATCTCATGTTATGTGCATGTGTTGTGGCTGAATTTTGGAACCTAGGTTGTAGTCCCATGGGTAGCTTTGTGTAAAAATTTCGAGTTCTTTACTGCTCATTAGTTAGAAATTCGAGTACCTTTGTTGTATGTTGATAGAAATTTTATAATTTAATTCTAGATGCATTCCTTCAGGTTTAAAGCTGAACATTTTACCTTAGCTTTGCTTCAACATGTTTAGTTCATGATAAAATTTTGAGAGTCAGAAACCTAGTGTAACTGAAGTTATGAATATAGGCTTAGATTCAAAAGAAATTCATGAACAATAATTCTGGTTCATGAATAATTATGATAATATGCTGGAATGTTACTCTTGTGCAGTAGAACATGTCCATAAATTTTGAACCCCAGATATTGTGACATCCAGGTAATAAGATTCATACAAACTAAACCCTGGATGTAATAGACATAGATGTTAAGGGTGTATTTAAAAATTTTTCCTGCATTACAAGTCCTTTTGTGCAAGGTGTGTGCTTGGGTTTGATCATAAGGTAAAATAAGCTCTTAAGTAAAAGCAAGGGCCTATGTGTAAAAATGCAGGATTACAGGGTCTTTTGTGCAAAAGTAAGGGGTAAAAGTAATTTTATGCTTACTTAAGGACCTATCTGTAAAAAAATATTTGTCACCATGACATCTTGAAAGTAATGTAAATATGTCAAAAAAAATTGATTAAAACTTGGGTTGGTAAAGACAGGGGTAAAATTAATTCTACCTTGATTCAAAATTCATTTTATAATAGGGTAAACTTTGAGTTTTTGAAGTTGATCTTTAAAGCAAAAATGTAGAGCTTGAAAAACCCTACAATTTTCATGTTGGACTTTTTCTCAGAAAACCCCTGGATTAGTGGGAAAAAGTACTTTTCTGCAGGGTCCCTGTAACTTTCACAATTTGCAAACTAGTCCCTGGGTCTTTTCCCCTTTCTTCTTCCTCTGCACCCCTTCTGCTCCTCTGCTCCTGCCCAGACGCCGGCAACAGTGCACCTCCCCTGGCCGCCGTCTTGCAGTCGCCACCGTCCACCTCATGCTGCCCCTCTCCACGCGTCAGTCCCCTCCTTGCCCACCGCAACAGCCCCTGCTCCGGTGTCCTCCTGCGCAGGCGCCACGATGCCCTCGGTCGCATGCCGGCCGCCGCCTCGCCGTCGCAGTCCAGAGCCGGCCGTGATCCTTTCTTTCTCCTAGTGCCTCCCTCTCTTCCGTGAGCTAGCAATGCTACCAACCGAACCACACCTTCTTCTTCCCCATTTGGTTTACTCTGTGTTCTTCCCCACGCCGCACCGAACCACCGCCGCCGCCTTCCGTTGCAATTCTCCCTCACCGCACCATCCCGCCCTAATTCCTTGCACCGGTAGCCTCCCCACCCTCTCCTCTTGCTTCTCAGCTCGAGCCCCATCAACCCCGACCGCCCCTTGGCCGGAATTTTGCTCATCCCGAGCCGCCGCCCGCCGGAGCCGCTTGAGCTCGGTCCTCCCGTTGGCAGCCCCTTCCACCCGGCCTCCCGCTCCACCAGGTAGACAAACCGCTCCCCGGTGGTCCACTGGTACTCATGCGCCCCTCCTTGGCCCGTGTTCGCCGTCTCATCGCCGGGAACGGCGAAGCGCCGCCACGGCCGCCGCCCCCATCCGTCGGCCGCTCTGATCTTCTTCTGTTCGTCCAGTGTTTCTTTGTTTTGTGCTCTCCCGAGGTGGTGTAGGTGGTGTTAGACCCCTTTCCCTTGACCGGAATCCTCGCCGCCGGCGGGAACGCCGTCGTGCCCGACGCGCCGGCCGTCGCGAGGTCGGGCAAGGACCCTGATGTAAATAGTTCTTTTGTTCCAGGGGTCCCAATGCAAAAATACCGAGACCCCCCCCTAGATATCTATTATTTCATGTGAGATGCATATGCTGTCTTGTAAAATACATAATAAATCACAGGAAATTCCAAAATTAGCAAAACTTGTTTTGTTAGAAACTAGATTAAGAACTCTATAACTTTTGTTAAAAGGATTTGATATGAAACCAAATATTTTTGAATCTAATTTAAATTTGAAACAAGGAAATGTAATGTCTTTAATTCTTACATGTTGTGTTGCTTGTGTGCAATTATGATATGTAATTTTCATACCTGATATTTAAAATGATGCAAAACACTTAGAACCAAGTTTATACTACAATTAAATCCTTTTAAATTATTTTAAATTAATATTAACTAGACATATCTTTTCAAACTTTAACTAATTAGATCCTTTAGTTATGAATTAAGAGGTGATCTATTTCTTTTTAAGTGTTCCAAATTTTATAACCTTCTTTACTTAAAAAGTTTAAATTCAAATTTAAATTTAACTTTAATATATGCTTTGATGCTTATCTTGAATTACTTCAATGATGTGGTTAAATTAAGCATCAATTATAAATTTAGGCTAACATTTTCTTTGTTTTGACCTTTCTCGAAATGTTAATCTTTGAAAGCATAATTTTTGATGTGACTCAAATAAAAGAATGCACACTTCTTAATAATATTTGCTTTGCATATCATGTAGAACCGATTACCCTCGCTGACGGTGACTACGAACTGATCGCGGATCAAGCCGAGGAAATTCCTGAAAATCCCGGAGACACCGTCGAGAATCTAACTGAAGATCCGAACCAAAGTTCGGAGAACCTCGATCCTTCTACCCTCAACCCTGCTCAAGAAGGCAAGCCCCGGACATAACCCACTATTTTAGTTATACTGCAATCTATTTCTATTTACATATTCTATGCATTAAGTTCTTAGGAATTGCTTGAAACCCTAGTTGCATTCTCCTAGGAACCGATGTATTGAATACTAGTATTTGAGTCCGGCTAGCTGCTATGCTAATAGGGCCGGTAGAAGTCGGGTGATTCTCTGTCACTCGCGCGACATAGGAGTTGTAATGCTTACATTTTGTTACCACTATAAGGATGACGGACGGGAGTTCTTGTGAGGTATCATGATTGAGGTGATACCCCGTCTGTGTTGTTAAAATTCTGATAAGGTCGCAGCGTGTGGTGATCGGAATTAAGTGTTTGAAAGTACTAACCACATGCCGCAAAATATGGTAAGCGGTAAGCCTAGTAGCCAATCGGCCCGAGTAGTGGACATACCTCCCACCACTTGTCTTGCTTCTTTTGGTTACCTATGTTCGACGTGTAGGCATACGTGTTGCTGGGCAACCAGGAGTACGGGTTTTGTAGTCGCGCTACAGACGTACGTCCTGCACTTTGGAAGTGCGTATGACCTGCAGTCGCTTGTGGTGGACCTGTCCACGAGTCGGAATGAAAGGTAAACGGTTGCTTCGGAAAGCCCTGCCGGTAATCCCAAGCGTGTGTGTTAGGTTTACCTTGCAAGGTTAAATTCGATTCGAATCGTCCGCTTCTCACGATGATTGAGACTGCTTAATTCCTTTGTCACATTGAGTAATAAGAGCAATCTTGTGATTATCTAAGATGATGCTTGACCAAAGATTATACCATGCTTGCCTAGTTATAGGTGCTTACCTAGAATGGATAATTAACTAGAATCTGAAAGCTAAAACTTGAAATTAAGGATCTACTCTTTGATGCTTTTCAGCTGAAACTAAACCCAGAACCATTATAAGCTTTCATAAGTCTAGTTAAGGGCTAAGAATACCCAATCCCGGGTAAGCCTTGCTGAGTACTAGGATACTCAGCCTTGCTTTATAACTTTTGTCCAGGTAATGCTACTGCTGATCAAGCTCTGCCTGTACCGTGGCCTTACCCTCTGCCCGATGGTTGGTCCGTGGAGTGGGACCCGTCCCCGGCCAACCCGGTACCCTCCGAGTGATGCCATGCAAGGGCGAGCATGACATCCTTACTGACGTCGTGTATTATATCGTACTTTGATATCACTGTTCACTCTAAAACTTACATCGTTCTGTAATAATTTCCCAATGGGAAAGATCCTGTACTTTTGAACTCTCCTGTAATATAACTGCCTGTGATGTAAAATGTGATGGCCCTTGTATCTCTGGACTCGCCTTCGTGCGGGGTACCTTGTTATGATCCTGCTTTCGGTGGTTTATCGGGACGCTACCCGACAGGCCAAAGGGTTATACCGTTTGAAGCACGCCGGAGCCCGCTAAAGTGGTCTCGCGTACTTGAGCCGGTGTAATTCAGGTTGGTTCTGCCACAGCTGGTATCAGAGCTAACAAGTGTACACTGGAGATGTAAGGTGCCTTAAAAACACTTTTAGTATAAAATTTGCTCAACAAGGTATTTTGCAAAAGGAACGTTGGATCCGTTAAGGTTGTGTTTAGTACGTAAAGCCCTAGGGTGGTGTCTAAGGGAAAATAGAGGTGGCTATATTATATATGTATATAAATCTAACTTCCAGCATTACTTTCAGTCAAAACTTAAATTCATGCATAACCCAATCTTACTTTCTGTAACGACATCTTCGATCGGGAGGTAAGAAGGTAAGGATCCTCAGCCAACTGAGGGAGCTTGGCCTTCCTGTCGGTGATGCGAACCGAACGCTGTTTCTCAAGCAGTGGCCTACTTGAGATGCTGCCAATGTACCAACTTAGGTTGACTACATTGGGAGTATAAGGTTCGGCGCAGGGTATGGCGATCGCTGTTCATACCCCCGCATTTTGCGGTACCCCCCGTGAATACGTTGTCTTGAGGACGTATGCTAACGTTGTCTGTACGGCGGTAATTGTACAGATGCTGTTTCTATAGTGAACAGTAATGATTGGGGACGCTTTCATGACATGCTGGCATGAAAGGTTCATTGAAAATATATATATGTATTGTGGTTTTTCTGCAGGTACACTAACCACGATAACGAGATTAGGACGGATAGGGCTTATCGACTAGTTATTAGGGAGAGACGTATATATTATGCCACCGAATCTAACCACGTAAGTCCGAAAGTATTCGGCAGTTGTTTTGGTTGAGAGGACGAGTAGTACGTGCATGCATAATTAATTGATAAATAAAAGAATGTGCTGTATGATTTAAAGATGAATGGTGCGTTGTTTATCTTTAATATGGGTTAATGGGGTATTTATAGTAGTGATGATCAAAAATCTTAAGTTCTATCTAGCTTCTAGAACACATGGTTGATGGTATCAATCATTTCTTCCGTTTACCTTGAAATTTTCTAATAAGGTAAGCACCATTTTACCATTTGCATCCTTGATTGCAGATGGCAGCTCCACCTAATGTTTTCTGGGATCCGGAAGGGCATCTCCACACTAATGCCCTCCATGTTGAAGGTTTTCCTCGCTTACTATGGGAATCCTTACAATCTTTTCAGTATACAGAACCTCCTCAGTATGATGCTGTCGAACATTTGGAAGAAGGGATCCATAGGGCTTATGTTAAGATGATTATCCCTCAGCATCCCTTCTGTTCACAATGGCAGCCTATTGAGATCAGCATGATGGGCTACCGTATTGTGGACACTATTGAAGCAGCGGCCTTAGAAGCCATTTACGCCTTTTGCAGTCAGCATCCCGAGGAAGTTATAGGACAACCTATTAGATTGTTTACTACAACAGATCCTGGTAAAGCAGAGCGGGACCTCGGGCCAAATCCCGAGAGTCATAGCCTGGAAGGTCCATCAGAAGAAGTACTACAAAGAGTGAGGCGTTTCACGGGCGTACAGTACCGTTATCACTCACTATTACGCCGTGAGATGGGCCATCTGATTACTACTGCGCGAAGCCTCCATAGGGAAGCTGCCAGACACATCATCCAAGTGGATCAACTACGAGCAGCAATGGTTGAGAAGAATGGAATTATTGCTATTCAAAACGAAACCATCCATCACCGAGAGGATCAGATTCATGAGAGTGATCATATAATCACTCAACGTGATACAGTTATCGAATTTCTACAGGCGCAAATCCAAGATCTGATTCTTGCGGTGGATGATGCCCAAGCTCAAATTGAAGAACTGCAGCAACCACCGATCCCTCCTGTTGCACCTGCAGTACCTGAGGCTGAAGAAGAAGACCCAGAAGAGATTGAGGGAGTCTCAGAACTTGATTCTGAGCATGGTGATCCTGTTCTTAGTCCCCACCATTCTTCTTCTGGCAGCCAATCATCTGTAGGCAACCTCGACGATTTTTAGCTATCGAATCGTCGACTTTCTTTTAGTTGTATCTTGTGAGGAATGAGATGTTCTAAGTTAAGATGTAGTGTGTTTAGACCTAGTGCCTTTTGATGTAGTATAGAGGGCCGATATGTAGACCCATATATGTATGTACTGAGAAGTACCTTTGTATCCTTGTTGTAATATAAGTTTCAAGCTTTGATCTCCTTAATCTTTACCTGAATATGCTAATATGAGAGGATTGAATGGAATGTGAATATAATGTATGGTGATGATGTATTTTCTGAAATTAGGAGTGAGAGTATGCAAATATTAACGGACGTCTCCTTTATTTCAGATGGTGGGAGCCACACGTGGAACCCCGGAAGGATTCCGGGCAGAGCGGGCCAGTGATTCTCAACAGATGCCTCCACCACCTCCCAACCTAGCTGAGGTGATGGCACGGCAGACGGAGCTTCTTAATCTGCTGGTGCAAGCACAACAAAACCAGCAGCGTCAACCGTTTCGTGGAGGTCGTGATGACCTTCCTCCTCCAGTGGCCAGCTATCAAGATTTCCTTAGCACTCAACCTCCGTTCTTCAGTAAAGCCGAAGAACCTTTGGATGCTGATGCCTGGCTTCATATCATTGAGTCCAAGTTCACTCTCTTGACTATACCATGTGCGGACTCAAACAAAGCTTCTTTTGCTGCCCAGCAATTGCGCGGTGCTGCTCGAATTTGGTGGGATAACTTTTATGCCATGCAGCCCGCGGGACATGTCATCTCTTGGGATGAATTCCGAACTGCCTTCAGGGCACATTATATTCCTGAAGGATTATTGGAGCGGAAGTTAAATGAATTTTTGGCATTAACTCAAGATTCCAATACAGTCTTGCAATACGCACAGACGTTCAATCATCTGTGCCAATATGCTGGTCATCATGCAGATAATGATGCCAAAAAGCAAGACCGCTTCCGTCGTGGCCTTAATACTAAGCTCAAAGAGCGTTTGAATCTTGCCAGGCCCAATAGTTTTAGTGAGCTAGTCAATATGGCTCTAACCCAAGAGGACTGCATTATAGCACATCGTGCGGACAAGAAGAGGAAGACCCCTACGGGATCCTCGAGTGCTCAACCGCCAAGATATCGGGTTGTTTCTAACACCCAAACAAGAGCACCCTAGAAGAATGCCCCCGTTGGTCGATTGGTTTTTAGGCCGCCTCAACAACAAGGTAGCTATAGACCCTCTGCATCTCCACAACAGCAACAACAATTTGGTCTAAGGCCAAATGCGCGGCAAGCTCCACCAAAAGGCAGCAATTATCGCTGTTTTAATTGTGGGAGTGCAGATCATTTCATCAGGGATTGTCCACGGCCTAAGAAACCTAACCCAGGGCTGAGTTCTAATCAAGGCAATCAAAGCAAGGGTAAAAGGCCGTTGATGCAAGTTCGGCAAGGGCAAATCAACTTCACCACCCTTGCGGAACTTCCGGACGGAGCCCCTGTTATGTCGGGTACGTTCTATATCCATCATCAACCAGTTGTTACATTATTTGATTCAGGAGCAACTCATAGTTTCATTAGTAACAACTGTAGTACCCGAATAGGACTTGAACTATGTCCTACGAAGGGGTCATATGTGATATCTACACCAGGAGGAACAATTATGTCTGACCAAATGGTCAAAAAGGTGCCAATTCAATTTGGTAGCAAAGAGATTAGAACAGATTTGATTTTGTTAAACCTAGAAGGTATAGATGTTATACTTGGGACAAATTGGATGACTGAGCATAAAGTACTCCTAGATATTTCCTCCCGAGTTGTTGAGATTGATTCACCCCATTGTGGAGCTATTACCCTCTATCTGCCTAGGCAGGAATATCTCTATTCTTGCACTTACGCTATCACAGACCTCAAAGTTAAGGATATTCCAGTAGTTTGTGAGTATCCGGATGTCTTTCCTGATGATTTGCCTGGGATGCCACCTGACAGAGAAATTGAGTTCATTATTGAACTCCAACCAGGCACTGCTCCTATCTCTAAAAGGCCATATCGTATGCCTCCAAACGAATTGGCCGAACTTAAAATTCAACTTCAAGATCTTCTTGATAAAGGTTTCATACGCCCAAGTGCGTCGCCTTGGGGTTGTCCTGCTCTTTTTGTTAAAAAGAAAGACAATAGCCTAAGGCTATGTGTTGACTATCGACCACTCAATGCGGTCACCATCAAAAACAAGTATCCACTCCCCCGCATTGATATTTTGTTTGATCAATTAGCTGGAGCTAAGGTCTTCTCAAAAATTGACTTACGCTCTGGCTATCATCAGATTAAAATTAAGCCTTGTGACATTCCGAAAACGGCTTTCTCAACCAGATATGGCTATATGAATATTTGGTTATGTCTTTTGGGCTTACTAACGCTCCGGCATATTTCATGTATCTTATGAATTCAGTCTTCATGCCGGAACTTGATAAATTCGTCGTGGTCTTCATTGATGATATCTTAATCTATTCCAAAAATAATGAAGACCATGCCAATCATCTACATATCGTTCTTCAGCGATTACGTGATCATCGCCTTTATGCCAAATTCTCAAATGTGAATTTTGGCTGGATAGTGTGAAATTTCTGGGACACACTATCTCTAGCAAAGGCATATCAGTTGATCCAACAAAAGTCCAAGAAGTTATGGATTGGAAGCCCCCAACTTCAGTCCATCAAATCCGTAGCTTCCTTGGATTGGCAGGGTATTATCGCCGATTTATTCCGGATTTTTCTAAGATAGCTAAGCCTATGACTGAGCTTCTTAAGAAAGGAATTAAATATCAGTGGAATGATAAGTGTGATGAGGCATTCCATACCTTAAGGAAACTTCTAACCACTGCTCCCGTATTAGCTCAGCCGGATAATACCCAACCTTTTGACGTTTACTGTGATGCTTCTGGGACTGGTCTCGGTTGTGTTCTAATGCAAAACAACCGAGTCATTGCTTATGCATCCAGAGCACTCCGAAATCATGAGCAAAATTATCCAACTCATGATCTGGAATTAGCAGCCGTTGTCCATGCTCTTAAGATTTGGAGGCACCATCTCATGGGTGCTAAGTGTAACATTTACACGGATCATAAAAGCCTCAAATATATTTTTACCCAAGCGGATCTGAATATGAGGCAGAGGCGATGGCTAGAATTGATCAAAGATTATGACCTTAAGGTATATTACCATCCTGGTAAAGCTAATGTAGTTGCGGATGCACTTAGCCGCAAAGCACATTGCCATTGCGCATCCATGACTACTATTAATGATACCCTCTGCTACCAAATGAAGAAAACTTAATCTAGAGATCGTTCCTCAAGGTAGTCTAAATCTTTTAGCCTTGGAGAATACCCTTTGGGATAAAATTATCATGTCACAACTACATAATAAGGGTATCAAAATCATTAAATCAGAACTATCCCAAGAAAAGGCTAAATACAAGTGTTTCCATCTTGACCCTCAGGGAGTCTTATGGTTCAACAACCGCCTTGTTGTACCAAAAGATCATCAGCTTCGCAGACAAATTCTTGATGAAGCTCATTTGTCCAAATTCTCTATTCATCCCGGTAGCACCAAAATGTATCAAGACTTACGACAACATTTTTGGTGGACTAGGATGAAAAGAGAAATTGCTAAATATGTATCTGAGTGTGATACATGTCAAAGGGTCAAGGCTAGTCACCTTAAGCTTCGGGTGTACTACAACCATTACCCATTCCATCGTGGAAATGGGAGGATATTAGTATGGATTTTATTGTTGGTCTTCCAAACACCTCTCAAAAGCACGACTCCATATGGGTAATTATCGATAGACTCACAAAAGTAGCTCACTTTATTCCCGTGCATACTACGTACTCTGCCAAGAAGTACGCTGAAATCTATCTTGATCAAATTGTTCGACTGCACGGTATTCCTAAGACTATCATCTCTGATCGAGGAGCACCATTTGTTGCACGCTTCTGGGAACAATTACAATCCGCTCTCGGCACTAAACTGATTCGAAGCTCTGCATATCATCCTCAACAGATGGACAAACTGAACGGGTCAATCAAATTCTCGAAGATATGCTCCGAGCTTGTATCATTCACTATGGGACAAGTTGGGACAAATATCTTGCTTTAGCCGAATTTTCTTACAACAACAGCTACCAATCCAGTCTCCAAATGTCACCTTTGAAGCTTTATATGGTCGCAAATGTCGAACCCCTTTGAGTTGGTCTGAGACTGGTGAGCGCAAGATTTTTGGACCAGATTTGGTTATAGAAGCCGAAGATAGGGTCAGAATTATTCAAGCTAATCTTAAAACGGCTCAATCTAGACAAAAGAGTTATGCGGATCGGAGAAGGAAACCCTTGCAGTTCCAAATAGGAGATTTTGTATATCTCCGAGTATCCCCCACCAAGGGTGTTCAGCGTTTTGGAATAAAAGGAAAACTAGCACCCCCGATATATTGGACCTTTCAAAATTCTTGAAATTTGTGGCCCAGTGGCTTACAAAACTTCTCCTTCCACCTCAAATGGGTGCTATCACGATATCTTCCATGTCTCTCAGCTTAAGAAGTGTATCAAGGTACCCTCGGAGATCATTGAAATCCCAGCCATTGAAGTCGAACCCGATCTATCCTATGTTGAACAACCTCTCAAAATCTTAGATACCAAGGAAAGAGTCACTAGAAGGAAGACAGTTAAAATGTATAAAATCTTATGGGATCATCACACTGAAGAGGAAGCAACAATGGGAAACGGAATCTTATCTTCAACAGAATTTCCCGACTTTCCTTTCAACTAGTCCCCCAAATCTGATCATTCCATTATCTTCTGTCTCCGAATCTCGGGACGAGATTCTTTTTAGGGGGGAAGGCTTGTGACATCCAGGTAATAAGATTCATACAAACTAAACCCTGGATGTAATAGACATAGATGTTAAGGGTGTATTTAAAAATTTTTCCTGCATTACAAGTCCTTTTGTGCCAAGGTGTGTGCTTGGGTTTGATCATAAGGTAAAATAAGCTCTTAAGTAAAAGCAAGGGCCTATGTGTAAAAATGCAGGATTACAGGGTCTTTTGTGCAAAAGTAAGGGGTAAAAGTAATTTTTATGCCTTACTTAAGGACCTATCTGTAAAAAAAATATTTGTCACCATGACATCTTGAAAGTAATGTAAATATGTCAAAAAAAATTGATTAAAACTTGGGTTGGTAAAGACAGGGGTTAAAATTATTCTACCTTGATTCAAAATTCATTTTATAATAGGGTAAACTTTGAGTTTTTGAAGTTGATCTTTAAAGCAAAAATGTAGAGGCTTGAAAAACCCTACAATTTTCATGTGGACTTTTTCTCAGAAAACCCTGGATTAGTGGGAAAAAGTACTTTTCTGCAGGGTCCCTGTAACTTTCACAATTTGCAAACTAGTCCCTGGGTCTTTTCCCCTTTCTTCTTCCTCTGCACCCCTTCTGCTCCTCTGCTCCTGCCCAGACGCCAGGCAACAGTGCACCTCCCCTGGCCGCCGTCTTGCAGTCGCCACCGTCCACCTCATGCTGCCCCTCTCCACGCGTCAGTCCCCTCCTTGCCCACCGCAACAGCCCCTGCTCCGGTGTCCTCCTGCGCAGGCGCCACGATGCCCTCGGTCGCATGCCGGCCGCCGCCTCGCCGTCGCAGTCCAGAGCCGGCCGTGATCCTTTCTTTCTCCTAGTGCCTCCCTCTCTTCCGTGAGCTAGCAATGCTACCAACCGAACCACACCTTCTTCTTCCCCATTTGGTTTACTCTGTGTTCTTCCCCACGCCGCACCGAACCACCGCCGCCGCCTTCCGTTGCAATTCTCCCTCACCGCACCATCCCGCCCTAATTCCTTGCACCGGTAGCCTCCCCACCCTCTCCTCTTGCTTCTCAGCTCGAGCCCCATCAACCCGACCGCCCCTTGGCCGGAATTTTGCTCATCCCGAGCCGCCGCCCGCCGGAGCCGCTTGAGCTCGGTCCTCCCGTCGGCAGCCCCTTCCACCCGGCCTCCCGCTCCACCAGGTAGACAAACCGCTCCCCGGTGGTCCACTGGTACTCATGCGCCCCTCCTTGGCCCGTGTTCGCCGTCTCATCGCCGGGAACGGCGAAGCGCCGCCACGGCCGCCCCCATCCGTCGGCCGCTCTGATCTTCTTCTGTTCGTCCAGTGTTTCTTTGTTTTGTGCTCTCCCGAGTGTGTAGGTGGTGTTAGACCCCTTTCCCTTGACCGGAATCCTCGCCGCCGGCGGGAACGCCGTCGTGCCCGACGCGCCGGCCGTCGCGAGGTCGGGCAAGGACCCTGATGTAAATAGTTCTTTTGTTCCAGGGGTCCCAATGCAAAAATACCGAGACCCCCCCCTAGATATCTATTATTTCATGTGAGATGCATATGCTGTCTTGTAAATACATAATAAATCACAGGAAATTCCAAAATTAGCAAAACTTGTTTTGTTAGAAACTAGATTAAGAACTCTATAACTTTTGTTAAAAGGATTTGATATGAAACCAAATATTTTTGAATCTAATTTAAATTTGAAACAAGGAAATGTAATGTCTTTAATTCTTACATGTTGTGTTGCTTGTGTGCAATTATGATATGTAATTTTCATACCTGATATTTAAAATGATGCAAAACACTTAGAACCAAGTTTATACTACAATTAAATCCTTTTAAATTATTTTAAATTAATATTAACTAGACATATCTTTTCAAACTTTAACTAATTAGATCCTTTAGTTATGAATTAAGAGGTGATCTATTTCTTTTTAAGTGTTCCAAATTTTATAACCTTCTTTACTTAAAAAGTTTAAATTCAAATTTAAATTTAACTTTAATATATGCTTTGATGCTTATCTTGAATTACTTCAATGATGTGGTTAAATTAAGCATCAATTATAAATTTAGGCTAACATTTTCTTTGTTTTGACCTTTCTCGAAATGTTAATCTTTGAAAGCATAATTTTTGATGTGACTCAAATAAAAGAATGCACACTTCTTAATAATATTTGCTTTGCATATCATGTAGAACCGATTACCCTCGCTGACGGTGACTACGAACTGATCGCGGATCAAGCCGAGGAAATTCCTGAAAATCCCGGAGACACCGTCGAGAATCTAACTGAAGATCCGAACCAAAGTTCGGAGAACCTCGATCCTTCTACCCTCAACCCTGCTCAAGAAGGCAAGCCCCGGACATAACCCACTATTTTAGTTATACTGCAATCTATTTCTATTTACATATTCTATGCATTAAGTTCTTAGGAATTGCTTGAAACCCTAGTTGCATTCTCCTAGGAACCGATGTATTGAATACTAGTATTTGAGTCCGGCTAGCTGCTATGCTAATAGGGCCGGTAGAAGTCGGGTGATTC
This sequence comes from Panicum hallii, assembly GCF_002211085.1. Taxonomy (NCBI): domain Eukaryota; kingdom Viridiplantae; phylum Streptophyta; class Magnoliopsida; order Poales; family Poaceae; genus Panicum; species Panicum hallii. Next base: position 13,374,865 of record NC_038045.1, read on the forward strand.
TCTGTCACTCGCGCGACATAGGAGTTGTAATGCTTACATTTTGTTACCACTATAAGGATGACGGACGGGAGTTCTTGTGAGGTATCATGATTGAGGTGATACCCGTCTGTGTTGTTAAAATTCTGATAAGGTCGCAGCGTGTGGTGATCGGAATTAAGTGTTTGAAAGTACTAACCACATGCCGCAAAATATGGTAAGCGGTAAGCCTAGTAGCCAATCGGCCCGAGTAGTGGACATACCTCCCACCACTTGTCTTGCTTCTTTTGGTTACCTATGTTCGACGTGTAGGCATACGTGTTGCTGGGCAACCAGGAGTACGGGTTTTGTAGTCGCGCTACAGACGTACGTCCTGCACTTTGGAAGTGCGTATGACCTGCAGTCGCTTGTGGTGGACCTGTCCACGAGTCGGAATGAAAGGTAAACGGTTGCTTCGGAAAGCCCTGCCGTAATCCCAAGCGTGTGTGTTAGGTTTACCTTGCAAGGTTAAATTCGATTCGAATCGTCCGCTTCTCACGATGATTGAGACTGCTTAATTCCTTTGTCACATTGAGTAATAAGAGCAATCTTGTGATTATCTAAGATGATGCTTGACCAAAGATTATACCATGCTTGCCTAGTTATAGGTGCTTACCTAGAATGATAATTAACTAGAATCTGAAAGCTAAAACTTGAAATTTAAGGATCTACTCTTTGATGCTTTTCAGCTGAAACTAAACCCAGAACCATTATAAGCTTTCATAAGTCTAGTTAAGGGCTAAGAATACCCAATCCCGGGTAAGCCTTGCTGAGTACTAGGATACTCAGCCTTGCTTTATAACTTTTGTCCAGGTAATGCTACTGCTGATCAAGCTCTGCCTGTACCGTGGCCTTACCCTCTGCCCGATGGTTTGGTCCGTGGAGTGGGACCCGTCCCCGGCCAACCCGGTACCCTCCGAGTGATGCCATGCAAGGGCGAGCATGACATCCTTACTGACGTCGTGTATTATATCGTACTTTGATATCACTGTTCACTCTAAAACTTACATCGTTCTGTAATAATTTCCCAATGGGAAAGATCCTGTACTTTTGAAACTCTCCTGTAAATATAACTGCCTGTGATGTAAAATGTGATGGCCCTTGTATCTCTGGACTCGCCTTCGTGCGGGGTACCTGTTATGATCCTGCTTTCGGTGGTTTATCGGGACGCTACCCGACAGGCCCAAAAGGATATATACCGTTTGAAGCACGCCGGAGCCCGCTAAAGTGGTCTCGCGTACTTGAGCCGGTGTAATTCAGGTTGGTTCTGCCACAGATATAGTATAGAACTACAGCTATAAATGTATCTTAATCATTTAATGTGTATTCTTGTTTAATTTGGTGGCATAGTTCCTGTTTAAATAAAATCCTGATAAATTTACAGTAAATGTAATTAGACTAAAGCAATGTTTAGTAATTTTTATAGCCTTAGTTTTAAAGTGCATTGCTCTAGAAAATTCATTTAAGTTTTACATGTTGTTTATTTAAATCATTTATTTTGATTAATCTGTTGCATAAAGATGTTAAGTGTAATTAGTTTGTTTGCTTAAGATAACCCAGTATACTATCTAATGTATTTAGTTTAGATGTTTAGGGTAATCAACCCTGTTACCTAATGTAACTAAACAATTTAGATAATACCCGATAAACGAATGCCCAGTAAAAGATTGAATAACATGTTTGATAAATAGAATGTCTTTCATGTTGCATTGTTGATAAGTTTGGTAGTGTTAGCTCATATTTTTGTGATAGAGATGTGTGATGTTTAGTTAATCCTTTCACATGAGTGCTCATGTCCCTGCCATCAAGACATTGTCCTTGTCTTGATTGCAGTCTCCTTAAGGTCCTTTTCGTATAAGGATCCTTGTTAGTTCGTGTGTATCTGCTGCTTAGCTAATACATCTCTGTAGCTATGCTTCAGCATCGGCTATTAGCTCAGCCGCTAAGCATCCGTTTCAATTGAATCTATGATGTTTCATTGTAACGGCTATCAGCCGATGCAATTCATTTGATATGCTTCTACCATCGGCTGGTTAGCCGATGCGGTTGTTATCTTTCTAATATCGGCTACTGCCGATACAATTCTTTTGTTCTGTCCTACATCGGCTGCACATAGTCGATGTATCGGAGATGCACACACGATCTTAGGATTCTTGCTATCGGCCGATCCAAGCCGATTCTAGTTGTTTTCCATATCGGTCAAATATGGCCGATCAATCCTTAGTTTTCCCATCCTTATCCGCACACTTCTATCAGCCGATTTATCGGCTAGGAAATCGGCTATATACCTATCGGTCATATACCCTCAACCACACTCCAATCGGCTGCACATCTGTAAAACATATCCTCATCGGCACAAGCCCATCAGCCACATCCTCTTTAGTCTAGTTCCGCGCTAGTGATCTCATCAGCCTAGTCTGATATTAGTGTTCTACTCCACTTGATTCTTGTAGCAGGTCCGGTTTAGATAACCTCATCGGCTGTACATCACTCGATTGTTCTACTAACGTAATCAAGCCGATACAACCACACCTAGTTACCTAGAATAACACTTAAGCACATCTTAGTTAGCATAGTTATTACAGAGTAGGACAATCAGCTACACGGCTGATATGACCCAGTAAATATAAGAGAACATTAAGGGTGAAAACCAGCTACACAGCTGATCCACCAATCGGCTGAATACGTTGAGACACAGACCGTACGGAAACATAGTTCGACTAGTCTATCAATACACCATCGGCTAGTTACTCGCACTAGTTAACTAGCTATGCCGATACATCACTCGACTAGTTCTACCCGATGTGTAAATCGGCTAATGTGCCGATGCACTAAATCGGCTAGTAGGCCGATTCACCGATCAACTAGTACATGTACACACAAATCGGCTCAGCCGATGTTCACTAATCAACTAGTTTGCAAATGCACTGATCGACTACTTGTATCGATTCACAAATCTAGTACATGCGCACATATCAGCTCGGCTGATGTTCACAGATCAACTAGTTTGCTAAACACACAAATTGGCTATGCCGATGCGCACAGTGATCAGCTAGACATCCGATGTAGATGGCATATCGGCTGCACCTACCGAAACGCACCACCACAGATCGGCAAGTTAACCCAATAAGAGTCTCTGTTAGGCACGGCCGATACAGCTTTGGCCAATCGTCTAGCACCAGTAGACATCCAATCGGCTAGACCTGATACACATGAATCGGCTAAGGCCAAGGCCAATGCACCATCCAATCAGATAGGCCAAAAACATGCTGATAATCCAATCGGCAAGATCCTTCCTTTTTCTGTCCTTAAAGTACTGTACCTTTAACGTTCCTATCCATATCAGCCAATTTGACCCTAGGTGAACTCAAATTAGCTAATCTCTTCTGCTCATATACAGAGACCGCTCCTGCCAATTTCTCTTCCAAACAGAAATCAGTAGATTTCCTAAAACTGTGTAGATAGCTCCCTCCTTTACAAATTCTATCGGCTAAAACCCTGTTGTTTTCAATCAGCTTTGTTGTAATCCTCAACAAATAGTCAATTTTAATCAGTTGTCCAACTAAAGCTCTACCCAAGTTAGTTTCTGATCTTTTTGATTGTTATATGAGTAATATGTTAAATGAGTGTTGGATTGCAACTTTATCATGAATTAAGATAGTTTTATATGCACACTTTGAATGTAATGTTGCATTGCATGTAGATACGACTAATATCGCAAACGATACCTACAAGATCTCCCAGAAGTCTGCAGAGGATATTTCTGAAGACCAAATGAACGTCACCAAGGGATTATCTGAAGCCCCGAACTAAAGTTCGGAAGATAATAATACTAACATCCCTGACTCTAGCCCCATCAGTAAAGGCAAGCCCCAGTGCATAACCCAGTATTTCAAATTGCTACATTATGCAATCTTATACTTATATATTATATCTTGCATTAAGTCTATGAGATGAAATGGAACCCTAGATGCATGAATCCTAGGAACCTATGTATTGCACCTGAGTCCATATCGAATAGATGCTCTGCTAATAGGACTGGTAGAAGTCGGGTGATTTCCTGTCACTCGCGCGATATAGGAGTTGCAATGTTTACATCCCTGTTATCACTATAAGGATGACGGACGGGATTTATGTGAAGTATCATGGTTGAGATGATACCCCATCTGTGTTGATGAATTTGATAAGGTCGCAGTGTGTGGTAGCGGTGGTTAAGCGTTTGAAAGTACTAGCCACATGCCGCGAAATATGGCAAGCGGTAAGCCTAGTAACCAATCAGCCCGAGGAGTGGACATACCTCCCACCACTCGTAATTTGGTTTTTCGCACACGCACCGATGTGCGGGAGTACGTTCCGCAGCGGATGTGAGTACGTCCTACAGTCACGCAGACTGGAGGCGTACGTTTCGCACAGGCGGACAGGAGTATGGTCATGTAGTCGTGCTACAGACATACGTCCTGCACATTGGATGTGCATATGGTCCTACAGTCACTTGTGGTGGATCTGATCCACGAGTCGGAATGAAAGGCAAACGGTTGCTTTGGAACAATCGTTGAATGTTCCAAGCGTGTGAGTTAGGTTTACCCTTGCAAGGCTGAAATTCGATTCAGGAATCCTCCGTTTCTCACGGAGATTGAGACTGCTTAATCTCTTTGCCACATAGAGTAATAAGACCAACTTGATGGTTATCAAAGATGATGTTTGTTGAGAAAGTTCTACCATGTTTGAGTAGCTATAGTTGCTTACTTAGAATGAATAATCAACTAGAACCTGAAAGCTAAAATTTGAAATTAAGGATCTACTCTTTGTTGCTTTTCAGCTAAAATTAAACCCAGAACCATTATAAGCCTTCATAAGTCTAGTTACATGGCTAAGTATATCATGAATCGGGTAAGCCTTGCTGAGTATTAGTATACTCAGCCTTGCCTTGTAACTTGTTTTCAGGTATTTCCCCTGAGGACTCCACTCTGCTTATGCTATGGCCCTATGCTCTCCCCGATGGTTGGTCCGTGGAGTGGGATCCGTCCCCGGCCAACACAGGTCCCTCCGAGTGATGTTGGGCATGGGCTTAGCTCAAACATCCATTGTGCGACGTCTATAGAATCGCGTGTATTTTTGTGACATTCAGGTAATTAGATAATATGGACACTAGGTTTTAGTATGATATAAGTATGCTTGCTATGGTATATGTGGGTTGTACAAAAAAGGCTAGGGGTATATCTGTAATTTCTATAAGATATAGGTCCTTAAGTGTTTTTGGGTGAAATGGAAGGTAGCACTAAAACCTAGAAGAAAAGTGATACTAAGTGCTAAGTTTATATCTTCATAATAAGGAAGGTGTAAAAGATAGGTTAAATCTTAAGAAAAAATGGGTTTGTGGTGTAAAGATAGGGACCTATGTGTGATTAAAACAAAAACCATAGGGCTTTTATGTAAAATAATTAATGTGTAAAAGTAACTCTTATGTTTACTTGAGGGCTAATATGTAAGAGTACAAGTCATCATGACCTTCCATGAACTTTTGCGAATGTGTTTAAAATTTGATCAAATTCACTTTGGTAAGGACCAAGGTAATTCAAATTTCATCTTTATCCAAAACCTATCTTGTAAAGCTGCAAACTTTGAGATTTTGAACGTGAGCCCTAAATCATTTTTGTAGATCTTGAAAAACTCTACAACTTTGATTTTGGGCACTTTTTCATTTGAGCTTTAGATCAACGGGGAATTTCACTTTACAGAGAAGTCCTTGGATCTTTTTAATTTTACACATGAGTCCTTGGACGTTTTCCCCTCTCATCTTCTTCCTCTGAGCCCCTTCTGCCCTCTGCTCCCCTGCGCTGCTTCCTTCTGCCACCGGTGCGCCTCCCCTCGGCCGCCGCCGTGCAGGGCGCCGCCGTCCACCTCCTGCTCTCCCTCTCCACGCGTCGTTCGGTCCCTCCTCCCAGTGCCCGCATCACCCTCGCTGGCCATCCCTCACCCCTCCACGTCGGGCAGACACTCCCGTGCGACCGCCACGCAATTCCGACGAGCTTCCGTCGCCGTCCTTCCTTTCCCCTTCAAGTTCGTTTGCTCAGAGCCGTGTGAAGCTATTCCCCAAATCATTCCTCCACTTCTCAAGCCAAACCAGCACCTATCCTCACCGGATTTCAACTAGTGGCTCGGTTCGGAGCGCCGCCATCGATCCCCTCCGGTGAGCCCTGCCTTAGGAGCGAGCTGAGCCCGGGATGTGCAATGTTCCTAGTGGTTTGTGCGCTTGTGGTGCTTCGGAACTCGTGGGTTGGGTTGGGGCGCTGTAGTTTGGGAAGGAACGCGGCTTGCTATGCCGTGCGCCGCAGCACCATGGCGCCGCCGCGGGGACCTTGGGTCCAGCCGCTGCGGGGCGTAGCCTCTTGCTTGAGAGTGTTCCTGAGGGGGTGTGGGTGCTCCTTGTGCTGATCCCAACGTCTGGGAGGCGCTGGGGTCACCGGAAAATGGTCGCCGTCGTCGCCGAGTGGCTGCAGCTGTGGACGACCGGATCCTGCATCGTTGGGCTGCAGCGTGAGGGGGAATAGGAGAGCAGGGAGTTGCTTTGGGTCGCCAGGCAGGTCGTAGACCCAGGGCTGGGAGCCGGGAGGCCTCGCCGCCGGCAAGGCTAGCGGCGCCGCCGCCCTTGTGCCTCGGCCCGTGGCCATGGGGGGGGGAGAAGAAGCAAAGGAGGCCCCACCTGTAAGAAGAGATCAGAGAGGGAGGGGTAGATGTGTAAAGGAGAGAGAAGTCCCGAGGGGTTTTCTGCAAATAGTTTTAGTTGGATTTCTTTCAAATGGCTGAAACATGTTTAACTCCGTATAAATTATAGAAAAATCCAAAAATTGCAAAACTAGTTTTGTTGGAAACTAGATTTCAAACCCTACAACTTTTGTTAATGGAGTTTAGCATGAAACTAAATATTTTTGCATCTATTTTAAATCTAAGGTTAAAGGATATTTTGTACATAACTTCTACATTTTAGCTTTGTTTCTTATAATTTTTAGCATGTAACTTCTATAAGTTTGGACAAGCTGTTCTTTTCTTTCCATTGTGAGTTTGGACAAGCTGTTCAGCTTGTCAGTTCAAACACGGTTTGTATAAGTTTTATCTAAGTTTGAACCTGGTTTGTAATAATGTTCGAATATCTGTAAATCAAAAGTTGATGAGCTGTTCTGTGATTGTAAACTCGCCCTCATGCGAGGTAAACCTGCTTCGATCCTGTTGAACCGTGGTTGAATCGGGCGGAGACCCGACAGACCAATGGATTGTTCCGGTTGAAGAGCGTTAATGACAGCTGCATAGCAATCATTAGCGCCCTTGAGCCGGAATAATTCAGGCGGTTCTGCCACAGCTGGTATCAGAGCTGTAGGTTTACTTTTACATCTGGAAAAGCTCTTATTATGTGTTTTCAGGATAAAACTGGTCAACAAATGAGTTTACAAAGTACGTTGGATCCGTTAAGGTTGATGCCTAGAACGTAAAGCCCTAGGGACTTATATGGGAAATATCAGGTGGCTATTAGTATCTATATATGTATAGATAGTTCTAACTTGCAGCACTACTTCCTGTCAAAATTTAAATTCATGTACAACTCAACCTTACTTTTTGTAACGACACCTACGATCGTGAGGTAAGAAGGTAAGGATCCTCAGCTAACTGGGGAGTTTGCCTTCCCGTCGATGATGCGAACCGAACGCTGTTTCTCAAGCAGTGGCCTACTTGAGATGCTGCCAATATATCAACTTAGGTTGATCATATTGGGAGTATATAGTTCGGCGCAGGGTATGGCAATCGCTGTTCATACCCCCGCATTTTGCGGTACCCCCGTGAATACGTTGTTTCGATAACGTATGTTAACGTTGTCTGTACGGCGGTAATTGTGCAGATGTTGTTTCTATAGTGAATAGTACTGTTTGAGGACGCTTTCATGTCGTGCTGCCATGAAAGGTTCATGATATATATATGTATTCTTCTGCAGGTACACTAACCACGATTAAGAGGTTAGGGCGAGTAGGATTTATCGATTAGTTATATAGTGAGATACGTACATGTATACCACCGAAATTAACCATGTAAGTCCGAAGGTATTCGGCAGTTGTTTTGGTTGTGAGGACGAATAGAACGTGCATGCATAACTTATCATGAAATACATGAATACAATGTATGTTTTGTTCTTTTAAGGTTGTAGAGTGTGTTGCTTATGTCTAGTATGGGTTAATGGGATTTTTGTAGCATCGATCAAGTATCCTAAGTATCCATCTGATTTCCAGTCTTTGCTGTTATCAGGATCATTTATCTTGTTCTATTTACCTTGTGAGTTCTCAACAGGGTAAATATATCTCACCATTTGCATTCTTGTTGCAGATGGCAACCCCTTCCAATGTCTTTTGGGATCCGGCAGGGCATCTCCACACAAATGCCTTGCACTGGGAGGGTTTTCCTCGTTTACTTTGGGAATCCTTAAGGTCATTCAATTATACGGAGCCTCCACAATATGATGCAGTAGAATATCAGGAAGAAGGCGTTCATCGAGCTCGAGTCAGAATGACTATTCCTCAACATCCTTTTCGTTTCCAATGGCAGCCCATTGAAGTTATTGTGATGGGCTATCATATAGTGGACACTATTGAAGGAGCAGCCCTGGAGGCTATTTATCTTTTCTGTAATCAACATCCAAGGGAAGTGGCAGGACAGCCCATTGGTTTATTTGCTACGACAGATCCTAATGAGCCAGAATGGAATCTCAGGGTAGTCCCTGAGAGTCATAGACTGGAAGGTCCACCGGAAGAAGCACTTCGGGGTATGATGCGGTTTATGAATGTGCAGTATCATTATCAACTGCTACTGCGTCGTGAGATGGGCCAATTGGTCAATGCTGCGCGAAGTATCTATAGGGAAGCTGATAGACAAATCACCCAAGTGGACCAACTTTGAGCTTTGGTAATCGAGAAAGATGGGATCATTGCCGCCTGGAATGAGACTATTCATCAACGGGTGGACCAAATCAATGAGAGTGATGCGATAATCACCCAACGCAACACGATCATTGAATTTTTACAAGAGCAGATCTAGGATCTCATTCTTGAAGTTGATGATGCCAATGCGCAAATAAATGAACTTCAACAGCAGCCTGTACCTCCTACAGTACCAGCACCTGAAGAAGAAGAAGACCCCAAAGAAATTGAGGGAGTCTCCGAGATTGATTCTGAGCACAGAGATCCTGTGATCAGTCCCCATCATTCCTCTTCGGGTAGTCAGTCATCAGTGGGCAACTTTGATGACTTTTAGGTTGGGTGGGTGACAGTCTAGCTGTAATTAGTGTAGAAAAGTGTGACATAGGTAATGTGTAGTTTACCTAGATCTAGAGCCACTTGTTGTATATGTGGCATGTGTATTAGGTAATGGCTTGTAATGATTTAGGTGTGTTGATGTAAGATGTAAGGATCACTAGTGTTTATATAGTAATCCAAACCCTGTGTTTTACCCTCCTACTTTATCTTCCTGCATCGGGATAAGTTGATTGAATGGAGCATAAGAATTACATTCTACTTGGTAATTATATATGATCTGAAATTGGAATAAGAATACAGTTGATAATGGATATCTCCATGTTTCAGATGGTTGGAGCTACTCGCGGAACCCCGGAAGGATTCCGGGCAGATCAGGCTAGCGGATCTCAGCAACCACCACCGCCACCTCCAAATCTGGCTGAGGTTATGGCCCGACAAATAGAACTCCTCAACCAGCTGGTGCAGGCCCCGACGGGCCACTTCTATCAGCAATCTCGAGGCCGAAATGAACCCACATCAGCCAGTGATCAAGACTTTCTCAGTACTCGGCCCCCATTGTTCCATAAGGCGGATGAACCTCTCGACGCTGACGCCTGGCTCCGCACCATCGAGTCTAAGTTCGCCTTATTGCCAGCCCCATGTTCGGATGAGAACAAGACGCTCTTTGCAGCCCAGTAGCTTTGTGGCACAGCTCGTTTGTGGTGGGATCATTTTTACGCCATGCAGCCTGCCGATCATGTTGTCACCTGGGACAAGTTCTGGACTGCATTTCGAGCGCATCACATACCTGAAGGACTCAGTGAGCGAAAGCTTAATGAATTTCTGAACCTGACTCAGGGAACCCGCACCGTCATGCAATACGCACAAGTTTTCAACCACTTGTGCCAATATCCAGGATACCATGCGGACAGTGATGCCCGCAAAAGAGATCGCTTTCACCGAGGCCCGAACACCAAACTTAAAGAACGACTGAATTTGGTAAGGGCCGATAGTTTCAACGAGCTGGTCAACATGGCCATTACTCAAGAAGATTGTATTTCAGCCCACAGAGTAGAAAAGAAACGGAAGGCACCTACAGGGCTTGCAACTACACAACCATCAAGGTATCGGTTGGTCCCAAGCAATGCCCCCCTCGAGCCCCGCCTCGAGGAAATTCGCCTGGCAGATGGGTAGCCAAACCACCCCAATCGGCATGATTCAACCAACCACCGACGCCACAAATTTAACAGCAACCACAACAAGGTCCGCGGCCGAGCTTTCCGCCAGCTAACCAAGGAAACAACAACTATCGTTGTTTCAATTGCGGAAGCCCGTCCCACTTCATCAAGGATTGCCCTCAACCTAGAAAATCTTTCCAAGGGCAGACATCCAATCCAACCAACAAGGGCAAGAATCGGAGGCAAGTGGTACAGGTCCGCCAAGGGAGGGTAAACCTCACCACACTCTCCGAACTCCCCGAAGGGACACCGATAATGACGGGTACATTTTCTATCAACCATCACCCCGTTATTGTTCTCTTTGATATTGGTGCCACCCATAGCTTTGTCAATGCAAAGCTTGGAACTAAAATAGGCCTGGATATTTATCCTGTTAATGGGGTATATATGATAACAACTCCTGGTGGTAGCATCTCCTCAAACCAAGTTTGTAGAAGTGTGCCAATTCAAATGGGTAACAATTTGATGAGGACAGATTTACTAATACTAGACTTAAAAGGAATGGATGTTCTTTTAGGAATGAATTGGATGACCCAACACCATGTGTCTTTAGATATCTCTTCTCGAACTGTGGAGATAGATTCACCTGAGCACGAGTCTACCATTCTTTATCTTCCACAACCAAAGTATCTCAACTCTTGCACCTATGCTGCATCTGGGATTAAGTTAATGGATATCCCTATTGTTTGTGAATATCCAGATGTCTTTCCGGACGATTTGCCTGGAATGCCCCCAGATAGGGATATCGAGTTCATCATAGAACTCCAACCTGGCACAGCCCCTATTTCTAAGAAATCTTATCGTATGCCTCCTAACGAGTTGGCCGAGTTAAAAATCCAACTCCAAGACCTCTTAGACAAGGGTTTCATTCGTCCAAGTGCATCACCATGGGGTTGTCCAGCCTTGTTTGTGAAAAAGAAAGACAATAGCTTAAGGCTATGTGTTGATTATCATCCTCTCAATGCGGTAACTATCAAAAATAAGTATCCCCTACCCCGTATTGATATTCTTTTTGATCAGTTAGCCGGAGCTAAGGTATTCTCTAAAATAGATCTTCGTTCCGGCTATCATCAAATTAAGATTCGGCCCAGTGACATTCCAAAAACGGCCTTCTCCACTCGATATGGTCTATACAAGTATTTGGTCATGTCGTTTGGTCTTACCAATGCTCCAGCAAATTTCATGTATCTCATGAATTCTGTCTTCATGCAAGAACTCGATAAATTTGTTGTAGTCTTCATTGATGACATCTTGATCTATTCCAAAAACCCAAAAGATCATGCCAAACATCTTCATGTCATCCTTCAGCGATTAAGAGACCATCATCTGTACGCCAAATTCTCCAAGTGCGAGTTTTGGTTAGATACTGTAAAATTTCTGGGCCATACCATTTCTGGTGACGGTATATCCGTTGACCCCAGCAAAGTGCAAGAAGTAATGGATTGGCAACCACCTGCAACAGTCCATCAAATTTGAAGCTTTCTGGGTCTAGCTGGCTATTACCGTCGTTTCATTCCTGACTTTTCCAGAATAGCCAAACCTATGACCGAACTACTAAAGAAAGGTGTTAAATTCTCTTGGGACCAAAAATGCGATGATGCATTCCACGTCCTCAGGGATCATCTCACTACTGCCCAGTCTTAGCTCAACCAGATGTGTCAAAACCCTTTGACATCTATTGTGATGCATCAGGAACTGGGCTTGGTTGTGTACTTATGCAGGACAACCGAGTAATTGCATATGCATCACGAGCACTCAGGGTTCATGAACAGAACTATCCTACTCATGACCTCAAACTAGCAGTTGTCATTCATGCCTTGAAAATTTGGAGACATCATCTAATGGGTACAAAGTGTCATATATACACTGATCACAGAAGCCTCAAGTATATCTTTACGCAGGCAGACCTGAATATGAGGCAAAGACGCTGGCTAGAACTTATCAAAGATTATGACTTGGAAGTACACTATCATCCAGGCAAGGCCAATGTCGTTGCAAATTCACTCAGTCGCAAGGCACATTGTTCTTGCTTATCTGTTAAAGCTTTCAACGAGACTCTTTGCTGGGAAATGAAAAAGCTTAATCTAGAAATTGTTCCCCAAGGTGACTTGAACCATCTCTCAGTTGAAGCCACACTTAGTGATGACATTGTTCTAGCTCAGTAGCGCAGTAAGGGAGTTAGAATCATTAAGCAAGAGATAACACAAGGAGAAGGGAAATATAAGTGCTTCCAAGTGGATCCAGAAGGAGTATTATGGTTCAACGAACGTATCGTTGTACCCAAGGACCATAAGCTCCGTAAACACATATTGGACGAAGCCCACCTGTCCAAATTCTCTATGCACCCTAGCAGTACGAAGATGTACCAAGATCTGAAATGAAACTTTTGGTGGACCCGTATGAGACGAGAAATCGCCAAGTATGTCTCAGAATGTGATATTTGCCAAAGAGTCAAAGCCAGTCATCTGAAGGCTGCTGGTATCCTTCAACCTCTACCCATTCCCTCTTGGAAGTGGGAAGATATCAGTATGGATTTTATTGTTGGTCTGCCTAATACTTCTCTAAGACATGACTCTATTTGGGTAATCGTGGATCGATTAACCAAAACTGCACATTTCCTTCCCGTGCATACTACGTATATTGCCAAAAAGTATGCCGAGTTTTACCTAGAGCAAATTGTTCGTCTCCATGGGATACCTAAGATGATAATTTCTGATCGTGGAGCACAATTTGTTGCTCGGTTCTAGGAGCAACTCCAAGATGCTCTTGGAACTAAGTTAATTCGAAGCTCTGCGTATCATCCTCAGACAGATGGACAGACTGAAAGAGTAAACCAGATTTTAGAAGATATGCTCAGAGCCTGCATCCTTCAATATAACAAGAACTGGGACAAGTGTCTGTCATTAGCAGAGTTTTCATACAACAACAGCTATCAGAGTAGTCTCAAGATGGCCCCATTTGAAGCGTTGTACGGTCGCCGTTGCAAAACTCCTTTGTGTTGGTCACAAACTGGCGAGCGTAAGATCTTTGGACAAGACCTTGTCAATGAGGCAGAAGAGAAAGTAAGGATTATACCAACAAATTTGAAGGCAGCCTAATCTCGACAGAAAAGCTACGCTGATATACGAAGAAGACCATTACAGTTTCAAGTCGGAGACTTCGTATATCTTCGAGTATCTCCTAGCCGAGGTATTCAAAGGTTCGACGTAAAAGGGAAACTTGCTCCTCGATACATCGGACCCTTTGAAATCCTTGAAATCTGTGGACCCGTAGCTTACCGTCTTCAACTTCCTTCTCAGTTAGCGGCCATCCATAATATCTTCCATGTGTCCCAACTCAGGAAGTGTGTTAAGCTTCCTACCGAAATCATCGATTCCCAAGCCATCGAAATCGAACCTGATTTGACCTATACAGAACATCCACTCAAAGTGTTAGACACCAAAGAAAGAAGCACTAGGAGAGAAACCATTAGAATGTTCAAAATTCAATGGAATCATCACACTGAAGAAGAAGCGACCTGGGAAACCGAATCTTATCTTCAGCACAAATTCCCGGATTTCTTCCAAGTCAACTTCCGAAATTAGTCATCCAAACTCCTCCGTTCCGGAATCTCGGGACGAGATTCTTTTTAGCGGGAAGGCTGTGATATTTAGGTAATTAGAAAACATGGACACTAGGTTTTAGTATGATATAAGTATGCTTGCTATGGTATATGTGGGTAGTACAAAAAAGGCTAGGGGTATATCTATAATTTCTATAAGATATAGGTCCTTAAGTGTTTTTGGGTGAAATGGAAGGTAGCACTAAAACCTAGAAGAAAAGTGATACTAAGTGCTAAGTTTATATCTTTATAGTAAGGAAGGTGTAAAAGATAGGTTAAATCTTAAGAAAAATGGGTTTGTGGTGTAAAGATAGGGACCTATGTGTGATTAAAACAAAAACCATAGGGCTTTTATGTAAAATAATTAATATGTAAAAGTAACTCTTATGTTTACTTGAGGGCTAATATGTAAGAGTACAAGTCATCATGACCTTCCATGAACTTTTGCGAATGTGTTTAAAATTTGATCAAATTCACTTTGGTAAGGACCAAGGTAATTCAAATTTCACCTTTATCCAAAACCTATCTTGTAAAGCTGCAAACTAAGCTTTTGAACTTGAGCCCTAAATCATTTTTGTAGATCTTGAAAAACTCTAGAACTTTGATTTTGGGCACTTTTTCATTTGAGCTTTAGATCAACGGGGAATTTCACTTTACAGAGAAGTCCTTGGATCTTTTTAATTTTACACATGAGTCCTTGGACGTTTTCCCCTCTCATCTTCTTCCTCTGAGCCCCTTTTGCCCTCTGCTCCCCTGCGCTGCTTCCTTCTGCCGCCGGTGTGCCTCCCCTCGGCTGCCGCCGTGCAGGGCGCCGCCCTCCACCTCCTGCTCTCCCTCTCCACGTGTCGCCTGGTCCCTCCTCCCAGTGCCCACATCACCCTCGCTGGCCATCCCTCGCCCCTCCACGTCGGGCAGACACTCCCGTGCGACCGCCACGCAATTGCGACGAGCTTCCGTCGCCGTCCTTCTTTTCCCCTTCAAGTTCTTTTGCTCAGAGCCGTGTGAAGCTATACCCCAAATCATTCCTCCACTTCTCAAGCCAAACCAGCACCTATCCTCGCCGGATTTCAACCAGTGGCTCGGTTCGGAGCGCCGCCATCGATCCCCTCCGATGAGCCCTGCCTTATGAGCGAGTTGAGCCCGGGATGTGCAATGTTCCCAGTGGTTTGTGGGCTTGTGGTGCTTCGGAACTCGTGGGTTGGGTTGGGGCGCTGTAGTTTGGGCAGGAACGCGGCTAGCGACGCCGTACGCCGCAGCACCATGGTGCCACCGCGGAGACCTTGCGTCCGGCCGTTGCGGGGCGTAGCCTCTTGCTTGAGAGTGTTCTTGAGGGGGTGTGGGTGCTCCTTGTGCTGATCCCAACGTCTGGGAGGCGCTGGGGTCACCGGAACGTGGTCGCCGTCGTGGCCGAGCGGCTGCACCTGCGGACGACCGGATCCTGCGTCATTGGGCTGCAGCGTGAGGGGGAATAGGAGAGCAGGGAGTTGCTTTGGGTCGCCAGGCAGGTCGTAGACCCAGGGCTGGGAGCCGGGAGGCCTCGCCGCCGGCAAGGCTAGCGGCGCCGCCGCCCTTGTGCCTCGGCCCGTGGCCATGGGGGGGGGGAGAAGAAGCAAAGGAGGCCCCACCTGTAAGAAGAGATCAGAGAGGGAGGGGTAGATGTGTAAAGGAGAGAGAAGTCCCGAGGGGTTTTCTGCAAATAGTTTTAGTTGGATTTCTTTCAAATGGCTGAAACATGTTTAACTCCGTATAAATTGTAGAAAAATCCAAAAATTGCAAAACTAGTTTTGTTGGAAACTAGATTTCAAACCCTACAACTTTTGTTAATGGAGTTTAGCATGAAACTAAATATTTTTGCATCTATTTTAAATCTAAGGTTAAAGGATATTTTGTACATAACTTCTACATTTTAGCTTTGTTTCTTATAATTTTTAGCATGTAACTTCTATAAGCTATGTGTAACTTTGTGTTAAAATTTTAAACCTAGCACTGTTTTCTAACTTAACTTCTTTTAAATTTAGGTAATTCGAATTTGAAATGTTTTAAAGTTAGCTAAGCATGTTCTTTAAACCTAATTGGTTAAGATCTTTTTGTCATACTCTAATGTGTTGATGATTAGTGTATAATTAAATTTCCAAAACTTTATGATCCTATTTACTTAAGCTTTGAATTTTAAACTTGGAATTTAAATAAAAATTCAAATGCTCTAATTCCTGTTTGCAATGAATTCAGTACTATAATCATGACTCCTTTATAAATGGTAATTCAAAACTAAACCCTTTTTATTTCATGAACTCTTGTGTGTTAACTCTGTCGAATTGCAACTTTGTTGTGACATAAGATCTTAAGTCCAAATCTCATCTTACTTAAATTGTTGCATATCATATAGAATCAACGACGCTCGACGACGGAGATTACAAGTTGGTCTTAGGACAAGATCAAGGGTTTTCTGAAGAACCAACACAAGTCGTCGAGGAACTAACTGAAGCCCCGAACCAAAGTTCGGAAGCCTCTGACACTCCTGCCCCCAACCCACTCCAGAAGGCAAGCCCCGATGCATACCCCAGTAATTCAATGTATTACAATTCCATTATTATATTATATATCTTGCATTACGTCTAGGAGTTGAAATGAAACCCTAGTTGCATAAGATCTTAGGAATCCAATGTATTGTACCCGAATCCTTATCGCTTAGACGCTCTGCTAAGTAGGACCGGTAAAAGTCGGGTGATTCCCTGTCACTCGCGCGATATAGGAGTTGCTTGTTTACAATTCTGCAACCACTATAAGGATGATGGATAGGGTCATGTGTTGTATCATGACCTGAAGGTTAACCCTGTCTATTTTGTTAAAAGTGGTTAAGGTCGAAATGTGTGGTAGTGGTGGCTAAGCGTTTGAAAGTACTAGCCACATGCCGTGAAATATGGTAAGCGGTAAGCCTAGTACCTGAATGGCCCGGCAAATGGACATGTCTCCACCACTCGATCTTTATTTTATGTTCACACGCACCGACATGTGGGAGTACGTTCTGCAAGGCAGACAGGAATACAGGATCATGTAGTCGCGCTACAGATGTATGTCCTGCACAATTGGTGTGCATACGGTCCTGCAGTCGTTTGTGGTGGCCCTGATCCATAACCTGAAATATGAGGGAAACGGTTGCTTCGGAACGATCTTTGGATGTTCCAAGCGTGTGTGTTAGGTTTACCTTGCAAGGTTAAAATTCGATTCAGGAATCGTCCGTTTCTCACGGAGATTGAGACTGCTTATCCCTTTTACCACATAGAGTAAGAAGTGTAACTAATGATGAAACAATTATGATGGATGATAATCTCGATCTTGCTATGCTTAGTATAGGTGCTAACCTAGAGTGGAAAATCAACTAGAATTTGTAAGCTAAAACTTGAAAATAGACTCTTTGTTGCTTTTCAGCTGAAAAGAACCCAGAGCCTTTGCAAGGCCTACATGAGTCTAGTTACGGGCTAAAGTATACCCAAACTCGGGTAAGCCTTGCTGAGTATTAGAATACTCAGCCTTGCTAGTATCTGTTTCAGGTATAACCATCGAGAATCCCATGGACCATCCTGCATGGCCAATGTCTGTTCCTTTTGGCTGGTCCGTGGAGTGGGATCCGTCCCCGGCTGGCAGCGACCCTCCTGAGTGACACCAGGCCTTGGGCTGAGCGTGGTGTCCACTTTCGCGACGTGTGTAGTCGCGTGTTCTTTTCTTTCCGTTGTGAGTTTGGACAAGCTGTTCAGCTTGTCAGTTCAAACACGGTTTGTATAAGTTTTATCTAAGTTTGAACCTGGTTTGTAATAATGTTCGAATTTCTGTAAATCAAAAGTTGATGAGCTGTTCTGTGATTTTAAACTCGCCCTCGTGCGAGGTAAATCTGCTTCGATAGTGTTGAACCGTGGTTGAATCGGGCGGAGACCCGACAGACCAATGGATTGTTCCGGTTGAAGAGCGTTGAGTTAATGACAGCTGCATAGCGATCATTAGCGCCCTTGAGCCGGAATAATTCAGGTGGTTCTGCCACAATTTTCCGCTGTAGATACTATAACTTTGGAAAAGTCTTGTATAAATTCGAAGTAGTTAGGTTTTTATACTATGGTTGTATGCCATGTGAGATTATATCTGTGATGTAAAAAGGGTCGGCATTTGTATCTCTGGACTCGCCTTCGTGCGAGGTGCCTTGTTTGATCCTGCATTCGGTGGTTTATCGGGACGTTACCCGACAGGCCAAGGGATTACACTGTTTGAAGTACGTTGGAGCCCTTGAGAGAGGACTTGCGTACTTGACCCGGTGTAATTCAGGTTGGTTCTACCACACTGGCCCGGTCAAGGCTACATGAATGTAACTTGCCATGACGGCATCGTACCCCCAGCCGCCGTGATGGCGGTGATGTAGACCTGCAAGAATTCTGATGGGTTGGTTGACCCGTCATACTTTTCCGGCAGGTGTGGCCGAAACTTGGATGGCCAGGCCACCGCACGAAGGTGGTTTGCGAGCGCTGCGTGGCCCACCCCGGACATTGGTGTCTGGATGAGTCCCTGCGGCTTTGCCGTGGCCGCGTCGAGCTCGGGCACGAGATCCCGACCGAGTTGGAGGTTGCGTGCCCGCTCAATGGAGATACGAGCATCTTCTCCCGCACGTCTGTGGTTGAGCTCTACCCGGAGATCTTCGATCTGTGCACTCCTTACTGATGGAGAGTGCACCGAGCCGGATGCGTCGCCCTGACGACGGTGCTGTCTGGACACAGATCCCCCCGCCGAGTCTGGGGTGTCTTGTGCCAGGTTGAGGAGGCGGTCAACGTTGTCACGCCATTACCTCGGCACGTCAGGCGAGGCGGCTTCACCTAGCGGGTTGCGGAGCAACTCCCTGGCTGCCACGAGGGGCCCGTTTGGTGCGGGCTGCGATTGGGCCACGGAGGCCCGCTCCACAACACGCTGCAGTGCATCACGCGCCGCCACCCTGGATGGGGGACAGCGTGTGGCATGTGGCGTAGATGACGCGACTTCCTCGCCTATGAGGTGGTCGTGATGCCCAACTTCCCGAGCCATTGCTGTCTTGAGCTCTAATCTAGCACTAACCAAACCTAAATGCCCCCTACCTGGCGCACCAAATGTCAGAGGAAATCTCCATCCGGGTGGCGGAATGCACCCGCCTAATCCTAGTCTAGGATGAGTTTGGGGGAGATCTAGGAACGCTTGATCAAAGGATGGATGAACACGGAAAAGACATGGGGATTTAGAGTGGTTCGGGCTGCCGTAGCGTAAAACCCTACATCCACTGTGTGTTATATTGCCTGTGAGTCTGTGAGACTTGTGTGTTGGTGGGCTTGAAAAATCTTATGTTCTAACGGGCGCACTCTCCCTTTTATAGGCTAAGGGGAGTGCATACACTGAGCAGGGCCCCGACAGGTGGGCCCGGGATCTTCCTCTCCAGCTCCTTCTTGTAGCCCTCTCGATCGAGAAGTTGATGTGCGTATCAGTAACCTGGGTATAGTCCTGTGGCGCCTTACCGGCACAGTGCCTACTGTCGGTGTCACACACAGTAGAAGACGTGCTGTCACTGTTGGGCCAGTGACTGCTGACAGGCGAAGGCGCTACGTTGACCCGCCGCACCATCACCTCCGTGCTGCTGTAGCAGCGTATGCCTCAGCTCTCCAGCAGCAGTCCATCATTACCCCTTGCTCACGCGCGCGGCACTATGATGTGACTACACGCTGCTCGCCCGCGCGGAGAGCACAGTGACGCGCCGCCTTGGAAACAGGCGGGCTTACCGTGGTGTCAGCATACCTGCCCAGTGTGTTAGTGGACAGGCCATGCCCTGTCTTGGGCACGCACGGCCCCCCTACCCGCATTTAATGCGGTAGTTGGGCTGGTGTCCCACGGAAGGCCCTCTACCACAGGCACGTGGCAGGGCTGGCCTAGCTGTCGCCTCCTTAGTGGCACGTGGCGGCACCGGACCCCTTCCCAGGGGGAAGGGAGGTCCGGGACCCCGAGGCCAGTCTGAGTGGGTAGGCCCATAGGTGTCTGGCACTCACACGTGGCGGCGCCGGACACCCCCCCCCCCCCGGGGGGGAGGTCCAGGCCTGTGGATGCCATCCCTGAGTACCCTGCCTTGTGGGTACGTGGAGGCGCCGGACTTATAAGAGCACGACCCCAGCTGTCAGGCCCGGGCCGTACGCCTCGTCACCCAAAGGCCAGGAGCAAGGTCACGGACAACCTTGCGCCCGCCAGGTTGGACACACTAGTGGACGATTCCCAGGCGGACGAGACCTCCAGAGATGCAGATCTCCTCTCAATGGACTACCACAACCTTCTGGTCGTTGAGCAGCTCCTTAGCGATGATCGAGGAAAGGCGGCCGAGCATGTGGTGGCGCGCGTCCACCACGATGCGCTTGGCACACACGCCAGAGCTGGACACCCTAGCAGGAGGTACCCTTGTTCGTAAGTAACGACAGTTTTGTTCGGAAACCGGATCGAATTTTGTAGCGACTCTACCAAATCGAGAGCTATCAGAACCTTTCGGAAGATTGGGAACCCTAGTCTACATCAGGTTTGTTCCCCTCTTGCATGTCCCACCTTCGCCCCTCACCGCCGGCAACCCTAGTCGCCAGATTTTGGCCGACAGTCGCCGTTCCCCTGTGCAAAGGACCCATTTGCTTCGATTTCAATCTTTCCGAGAAAATTTCTGTAAATCTCAGGGACTCATTTGTAAACCTAAAACTAGAACTTTGAAAACCAATCTATTAACTTTGCAGATGCAAAACAACTCAGAAAAATCCTAGGAACACAAGCTAAGATGTTCTGGAATCCTTAAGTTAAGATCTACAACTTTATAAAAGGACTTTGGAACAGTTTCTACATAATTTTAGATGTGAATTTAAATTAAGTTTAAATATCTTTTAATTGTTTCAAGAGTTTCAGGAAAGAAATGCTCATGGATGTTGGATGGTAGCTTCTATACTAAGAGTTTAGTCTTTCATAAAAATTTCATGCACTGAATCCAAACACAACTAGTTGTTTCGAGTACTTTTGTTATAGTCTAGATCCAGTTAAACTAGAAAATTAGCCTCTGTTTCTTACATAAGAAAAATCTACAAAATTTACAGTAGCCTACTCATGCAAGTAAGTTTCTTCAATAAAAAGTTCAGCACCAGTTCTTGCATGAGTTGTACTATACAAATAGATCTTGATCCTACCAATAGATGTTTAATATATATTTTTCATGATTAACCTGCAAAATAAAAATGGCTACAACTTTTACAGTGAGTTTGCACTTAAGTAACAAGCTCTACATAAAAATCTCAACCCCAGAAACTACCTCTACGAGTAGTTTTGCACGAGCTCTGCATAAAAATCTCAACCAAGAAACTACCTCTATGAGTAGTTTTGTTTAACCCATGCTGCCTGTGGGAAATGGCCGTTTACAACATGCAAAACCACTCGCTCACTTAATGAAGTCAGTTAATCCAGATAAGTACTCAATAAATGACTGCCTAAGGAAAAGAAAATGAAGTACTCCAGTACTTAACTTAAGTTTTGACTACTTTATAGTGAAATAGTTGCTTATCTAGACTTTCTAAAACCACTCATACATGTGCATTCATATACAATCGACTACTCTCGTGGACGGAACATACGACCTGGTGCCCGAGTCTGAGAGTGAGTAGCGCGAAGCTCAGGTTAATCTAACAGAAGTCACTGAAGACCTGAACTAACGCTCAAGAAGGCAGTGCATGATCCCAGTATTTAATTAATGCAACTGCTGTTCCTTTTTACCTATGCATTTAAGTTTATTGGAGTTGATTGGAACCCTAGCTGCATGATCCTAGGCACCTTTGTATTGACTACTAGAACAGGAAGTTCGAGTAGTTGCTCTGCTAATAGGTACAATAAAAATTGAGTGGTTTCGTGCCACTCGCGAGAATTATAGGAGTTGAATGTTTTACCGCATACTGCAACTATAAGGTCGACGGGTGGGGCTATGGTAGGATGCTCATGGTTGTGGCCCTATCTGAGTAGAGAAAAATACTAAAGTCCACAGTTTGTGGTAGCGGTGGTTAAGCGTTTGAACGTACTAACCACATGTCAAAAATATGGTACTCGATAAGCTAAGTACTCAATTGGCCCGGCAAGTGGACTTTACTTTCACCCTACTTGAATGAAGTTTAGATGGGTATACACATGGAAGTGCAGAGCGTGGCTCTGTAGTCGGGGAGAGTGACCTTGATCCACAACCCGGAAAGAAAGGGGAAAAGTTGCTTGGGGTGACCCTTCGGTACTCCAGGCGTGTGTGCTAGGTTTACCTTGCAAGGTTAAGAAATTCAATTCGAATCATCCGTTTCTTGCTGTAATTGAGACTGCTTAATATCCTTGCCACATAGAGTAACAAGAGGAGCTATGGTGCAATGCCCGCATTTTTATCTTATTTAAATTGCATTACCAATCACTCGCTTAAAAATCTTTTAAACCTTTTCCGCCGCTTGAGCTCCCGAAGCCCACCCCCTGATTTTCCACTGTCCCGACATCACGCAATCCTCTTTTTCCACGGAGCCGCGTGTCCCTTTTCCTTTTTCACCAGCCCTGCCGTCCCATCGCATCACCATCGTGTCGTGGTCGGCCGCGTGCGCCTGCCCAGCCGCGATCGTCGGTGCCGCGCGCGTGTCCCCTCTTTTCTTTTCTCATATTTTGTTCAAATCCATTTTATTTCTCTCTTCTAACTCTTTTTTTTCCCATACTCTTTTTTTCTCTTCTCCTTTCTCTTTTTCTCCCGGCGCTGGCTTCCTCTTTCTTTTTCTCCCCTATGCTGCCTCGCCTTGCTACTTGTGCTAGCGTTGCTGCTCTCTGCTCCAGCGCTTAGCATTGCATCTCCTTCATGTAGGCACACACGTGTTGCCTGCTGCCTGCTCGAGCTGTAGCCCGCTCCTTGCACGCACGCGCAGGCCTGCGCACGACACGCCGCTGCCCCAGTTGCTGGCTGTGCACCCGCGCTCCCATCGCGCCGCCCGCATCACGCCACGGCCGCCGCGGCCGCTGCTGCTCGCTGTGCTGCTGCGTGCTTGCTGCCCGTGCACGCCAAGCCGGTGTGCGACCCGTTGCTGCGCCAGCCCGTCTCCATCCCGTCCCCTCGCCCTCGGAGCTTGCGCCTTGTCCCCGAGCATCCCGGCCACCATTAATGGCGAGGTTCCTGTACTGCCCATGACCCTCCCATGGCGGCCATCTCCCCTCTCCCCATCGGCCTATAAATCAGCCCCCGAGCCGCCCCTCACTCCGCCCACGCCGCCCCAACACCTCCCCTCCTCTACCTCGCGCTGCAGCTCGCCGCCGCCGCTCACCATTGCCGGCCACCACCCATCTCTGTGGACAGCCTCCGTAGACCGTCTCCTCACGAGGTGAGGGCCGAAATCGGACCCCCTCGGCCTCCTCTCCGTTTTCTCCTCCTCCCCGGGTGTCGCCATGCACCAGGGGGCCGGCTCCCATGGCCTGGCCGTCCCCCCCATCCTACCATTTCCCTCCCCCTCCTGTTCTGTCTCGAGGAAGAAGAAAGGCAAACTTGTGCATAACCCCCCTTCACTTTTCCTTCTTATAAAGTCTGCAGCCCTCCACCTCCCTCTCTCAAATATTTAATCAGAACTCCTTCTATCTCTTTATTTCATTACAAATAGGTCCTTGTCCTTTTAAACTACTCCCTAAATGACCTTTAACTCATCAGTTCATGCAACCTTTTGTTCTGAATCGATTCCAAACTCCACCACGCATCATCTCAAATATTTTCTCCAAGTCTCAGGATCCACATTCGACAAATATAATAGTCTTCTTTATTTTTTATAATCGAAGCTCCTTATTTCCCTTTTTTTTAAGCTTGACGGCGTACTTTATTTTTATTGTGTGATTGTTTGTGTGTCATAGCCGACGGTGTGACCGAGCCGGAGCCCGAAGACCCGTACCTCGAGGCGGAGCTTCCGGAAGGCTTTGAAAATGGCAAGTCCAATCCCATCCTTTGATGCATACTTATCCCAGTTTTATAAACACAACCTATTGGCCTGTTTTATAAAATGCATTATTTTATTGCAAGACATGGTTGGATAGCCACCCCTTGATTGCTATGACTATTCCTTGATGACCTAGGTTAATGTCTATATAGGATTTGTTCTGTTGGACGTTAACTACTGCTAGAGATGCTTAGTGTCAGACCCGGGGCCACCGGGCTGGGCACGTTATATAGTCTAAGAGATTAAGCCCGTCTTATCTCTTATTCATTTTGCTTATGTCTTGTTTATCCCGCTTAAATTGGAGATGAGGCTAACCGATACAGGAGGAATCTACTCGGGATATGTTCTGGTACGATTCCTTAGCTGGTATTGGTTGGTGTCTTTGTAACCCTGGCCTCTCGAATATATAAGGGAGGTCAGGGACCCCTCTCAAGAGAAGAAGATCATTAGGTCATTCTACACCAAAAGGAATACAAACCACCACACAGGACGTAGGGTGTTACGCTCCGTGCGGCCCGAACCTGTCTAAAGACTTGTGTTCCTTACACCTTCGAGTTCCTGATCTCGGTGTCCCCTCACCCAAAACTCACCACCTTGGGTATATCCCTCGGTGGGCAGCCGGTTAAACACCGACAGCTGGCGCGCCAGGTAGGGGAGCGCGTCGAAGATCCACCGGCGAGCTCGATGGCATCTTTCAGTTTCATCAGGTCAGTTCCCTCTCAGAGTACGACGTTCGTTTTTGGCTCGTGGGTTTGCATCGCAGATGGTGCCGGCAACTTTCGGTGATTCCTCGTCGACATGATGCCGAAAACTGTCGCTGCGGATCCTCGCAGCGGCCTCGACAAGTTCGTCGACGAGCTCGACAACTTGCCGCTCCATGCTTCTGCGGCACAGATCGAGATGGAATCTGTTCCAAGCTCGACTTCTTCTGATGTCGCGACAACTTCCCCTGGTTCGGACTTGTTCCAATCTAGGGATTCGCATGGTCGGACTCAACCCGGCTTGTGCGAACCGGCCACTGATCTTCAAGAGGCCAACGCATTTGGATCCCTCTCCATGTTAGAGAAGGATCTGGACCTGCTGCTCCGGGACGGAAATCCTGAAGCCACCGCGTGTCGGGGGGCTTCGGGTTGTTCTGGTCCCGGTGATTTGGTGATCACCTCCTTGCCGAAGGGGCACATTGTGCATTGGAGGGGCATGATGCTCTCCAATCTACTCGAGGCAGAGAGCCGGCTTGTGACCCACCTCGAGCCGTTGCCCTTCCAAGAGGGCAGGCCATTGGCCACCGCGGCGGAGGGGTCGACTGAGCTAGTCGACGAAAGTTCTCATGAGCTTTCCTCCCGCCAGGTGCTAATGGCCGAAGAAGGTGATGACGGTGGGGACTTTCCATTCGACAACTTTGAAGCGATCTCTAAAGATGAGATCACGGCCAACGCCGGTAACGAGAACGACGTTGATCGTAAGGCGCGGAGGGCCAGGAACAGGGCCCGCACAATCCGGCGGAGGAGAGCTAACGAGCGAAGGCGATCTATGCATCGCGAGCTCGACCCTGAGTTTGCTGCCGCCAGTGAGCGGGGTTTCAGGACTCCGGTGGCCAACATCGCAAGAGTCACGGCCATCCTGGAGCGCAGCCACAATCCGGAGGTATGTCAAGCACTCCTTTACGCGCAGAGGGCTTGGATCCAGCTGGATCAACATAATCCGGCGTCCATCATCCGGGAAGAGCGCGGGGACGAGAGTCGAAGTCAGGCTCGCAGTCGAACGGCTGGTGGTCGTCCTCAACACCAAATCAGCAACGACAACGCACGTGGGAGCCAGGCCCCTGGCGGGAGGCAACAGCCACCGCAAGGGGGTCATCTGCGACAGGCCAGTCAACGACCTCCTCCGGAGGATCTGCGCCAGCACATCAATGAAGGCTGCGACGCGCGCATCGTGATCTCCTCCAGGCGCAAGATCCGCGAAGAGGTCGAAGCTGAAGGTACTGACTGTAGCGATCGATTTCCTGCTTTCTCTGCTCGTTTCAGCAGCTACAAGTACCCAGAGGGCTTCAAGCCGATTGGCATCACCAAGTACGACGGCAAGCAGGCTCCCCAGCAGTGGCTCCGTTGTTACTCCACGGCCATTGAGGTCGCAGGGGGCTCGAATATCACCAAAGTCGTCTACTTCCCGATGGCTTTGGATCCTGCACCGCTCACTTGGCTGGAGAGCCTCGGCAGCAACTCCATCGACTCTTGGGAATGACTTAAGAAGGTCTTCATCGACAATTTCCAGGGAGCGATTACCCGTGCAGGTACTCGACACGATCTTGCCCAGTGCAAGCAAGAACGTAACGAGCTCCTGCGGTCCTACATGCGTCGCTTCTTCGATGTTCGCGCCACCATCGCGAACATCTCGGAGGAGGACATCATTGACTGCTTCTACAACGGCATCACCAACCCGGGCATATACAGGGACTTCGGGCGGAAAAGGCCGAAAACTGTTGCGGGCCTTCGTGATATGATGCACGATTGGTCCGAGCAGGAGGAGAAGATGCGGGAGCGGTTCCCGCGGCGTCAAGACGGCAATCTACGGCGCCCAAACAACAACCGTAGCGACAAGGGCCAGCGGGACTTTTCGGGGCCACCCCGGAAATGAAAGCCAGATGATGTCATAGTGGCTATCGATTGTCCTTCGCGGGGCAAGAAGTCGACAACTCAGGAGGAGTTCGAGAAGCTCCTGCAGAAGAAGTGCCCGTGGCACCCGGGCACCAACCACGCCACCATCGACTGCTACCACCTTCGGAGGACGTTCAGCAACTCCTGGGGCGAAAAGAAGAACAAGAGGCTTGCTAACAAAGAACCCGAGGATGACGATCAGGAGGATCACGGGCGCAACCCGAAGTTTCAGGATGCATCAAAGGTGGTCAACGTCATCTTCGGGGGGGGGGGGGGGACGAAGATTTCTGTTCCAGGCGGGATCAGAAGCTGCTCCTCCGAGAGATTTTGTCCATCGAGCCGGCGGTACCAGGACCACTCCGTTGGTCGGAGGTCCCCATCTCGTTCTCTCGTGATGACCAGTGGACGAGCTTTTCCGAGCCCGGTAAGTTCCCCTTGGTCCTGGATCCTGTGGTGGCGGAGGTCAAGCTTACCAAGGTCCTCATCGATGGCAGGAGCGGACTCAATCTCATCTTCGTCAGACTTTGAAGAAGATGGGCCTGGATTTCAAGTATATGCTGGTTCCCAGCAAATCCCCCTTTTACGGCATCGTTCCAGGTAATGCGGCGCACCCGCTTGGTATGGTGGTCCTCTCAGTCACCTTCGGCACGCGGGAGAATTATCATACTGAATTTATCAAGTTTGAAGTGGCTACTTTTGACTCTTCTTACCATGCAATACTGGGTCGTCCGGCACTTGCCAAGTTCATGGCAGTGCCGCATTATGTCTATCTGCTTCTTAAGATGCCAGGACTCGGTGGAGTGCTCACCCTCCGCGGCGACTTGAAGAAGTCGTACGACTGCAATCAGGAGGCGATCCAATACGCTTTGACTACTCGCGTGCCAGATGCTTCGGGAGAAGTACTCGCGGCCGCGCAGCAGCTCTCCCAAACCGGGCTGGAGATTCCTTCCAAGAAGGCCAACAAGTCGAGCATCCAGTCGACTGATGATGTGGCCCTCAAGACGATTCAGCTCCAGGAGGGAGATTCATCCAAGACCGCCGTCATCGGTGCGGGCTTGGGTGACAAATAGGAACTCGCGCTCGTCAGCTTTCTTCGGGCTAACCGAGACATATTCGCATGGAAACCTGCGGATATGCCAGGGGTGCCCAGGGAGTTGATCGAGCATGCTTTGAATGTACACCCGAAGGCTACGCCTAAGAAGCAACGCCTGCGGAGGTTTGCCCACGACAAGCGTGAGGCCATTAAATGGGAGATCGCTAAACTTCTCACGGCTGGATTCATTAAAGAAGTAATCCATCCAGAGTGGGTAGCGAATCCCGTTCTTGTAAAGAAAAAGAATAATGAATGGAGAATGTGTGTCGACTACACCGATCTCAACAAGCATTGCCCAAAAGATCATTTTGGGCTGCCGCGCATTGACCAAGTTGTCGATTCAACGGCCGGTTGTGTCCTTCTTTGTTTTCTTGATTGTTACTCAGGATATCATCAGATCGCGCTTAAGGAGGAAGATCAAATCAAGACTGCATTCATCACCCCGTACGGGACTTACGCCTACAAAACAATATCCTTCGGGTTGAAGAACGCAGGAGCAACATACCAGCGTGCGATTCAGATGTGTTTCGCGGATCAGCTGCACCGGAATGTTGAGGCCTATGTGGATGACGTGGTCATCAAGACCAGGGATTCCGATAACTTGATCGCAGATTTGGAGGAAACATTCAGCAGTCTGCGCAGATTTCGTTGGAAACTCAATCCCACCAAGTGCGTCTTTGGAGTACCTTCGGGGAAATTGCTCGGGTTCATCGTCAGCAATCGGGGCATTGAAGCCAACCCTGTAAAGATCACGGCCATCACTGATATGGAGGCTCCGGCCACAATCAAGGATGTGCAAAAGTTAACAGGTTGTATGGCGGCTCTGAACAGGTTCATCTCCCAGCTCGGGGAGAGAGGACTACCTTTCTTCAAGCTCCTGAAACGCCAGGATAAGTTCCAATGGACGGTGGAGGCTGAGCGGGCCTTGCAGGATCTGAAACATCATCTGCAGTCACCTCCAATCCTCACAGCACCGTTGCCAGGGGAGGATCT
Organism: Panicum hallii; assembly: GCF_002211085.1. Classification (NCBI taxonomy): domain Eukaryota; kingdom Viridiplantae; phylum Streptophyta; class Magnoliopsida; order Poales; family Poaceae; genus Panicum; species Panicum hallii. Next base: position 13,403,735 of record NC_038045.1, read on the forward strand.
ACTACTTTACATCACGGCAACAACTCATGTTGTCAGCAGTGCTATTGTAGTCGAGCGAGGCGAAGAAGGCCATGTGTTTGGAGTGCAGAGGCCTGTCTACTTCGTCAGCGAGGTCCTCTCCGAATCCAAGGTACGGTATCCTGCTGTTCAAAAGCTTTTGTATGCAATCTTAATCACATCAAGAAAGCTACGCCATTACTTCGACGAGTACAAGATCACTGTGATCACGGACTTCCCGCTGGCGGATATTCTTCATAATCAAGATGCCACGGCGCGCATATCCAAGTGGGTAGTGGAACTGGGGGCTTTGTCAATAGACTTCAAGCCACGCACTGCAATCAAGTCACAGGCTCTAGTTGACTTCATGGCTGAATGGAAGGAGAATCAAGTCCCAACTCCAGTGGACAAGCCAGAGCACTGGACCATGTATTTTGATGGGTCCCTCAAGCTCGACGGTGGCGGTGCTGGGGTTCTGCTTATTTCTCCATGAAGTGAGCAGTTGAAATATGTCCTTCAGATCCTGTGGGCGGTATCCAACAATGAAGCCGAGTATGAAGCTTTGCTTCACGGGCTTCGTTTGGCGATATCACTAGGGATCAAGTGACTACTTGTATATGGCGACTCTCTTCTTGTCGTTCAGCAGGTCAACAAGGAATAGGACTGCAATAAGGAGACGATGGATGCTTATGTGCACGAAGTGCGCAAGTTGGAAAGCAAATTCTCCGGCCTGGAGGTTCATCATGTGTTGCGGAAGCACAACGTTGGCACGGACACCCTGTCCAAACTGGGGTCCACGCGTGCCCAGGTCCCGCCGGGAGTCTTCGTCCAGGAGCTCAAACAGCCATCCATCAAGTCTTCTCCGCAGGTAGCCATCGACGCGGGTCCCCAACAACCCGATGGAGAGGTTATGGTGCTGGAGGAGGACTGGCGAGGGGCTTTTATCGACTTCATTCAAGATCAATGATTACCAGCAGGAATCGACGCCAGGAGCGTCGAAGCAGCTCGCATCTTACGAAGAAGCAAGGGTTTCGTCCTGGTCGACGGCAAGCTCTATCGGCGAGGCGCTCGGTCAGGGGTCCTCATGAAGTGCGTCACGAAGGAAGATGGCTACGACATACTGCGGGAGATCCACGATGGTGTCTGTGGCAACCATGCGGCTTCGAGAACGCTGGTGGGCAAAGCGTACAGGGCCAGTTTCTGGTGGCCCACCGCAGTGACTGACGCGGAGGATCTCGTGCGCAGGTGCCAAAATTGTCAATTCTTCGGCAAACGGACGCATGTTCCAGCTCACAGCCTCATCACCATACCGCCATCCTGGCCTTTTGCCTGTTGGAGTCTTGACATGATTGGGCCCTTCACGACGGCGCCAGGCGGTTTTACCCATGTTCTGGTGGCTATCGACAAGTTCACTAAGTGGATCGAGTACAAGCCGATAGCCAAGCTCACGCCAGATCGGGTCGTCGACTTCATCTCCGATATCCTGCATCGTTTCGGCTTCCCTAACTCCATCATCACAGACCTGGGGTCCAACTTCACGGCGAACCAGTTCTGGGAGTTCTGCGAGAATGCCTACATCGAAGTTAAATATGTCTCGGTTGCACACCCAAGGGCCAACGGACAAGTCGAAAGGGTGAACGGCCTGATCATCGACGGCCTCAAGAAGAGACTTTATGACGAAAACAGCAAGAGGGGAGGCGAATGGGTGCATGAGCTGCCACATGTCGTCTGGGGGCTTCGGACTCAGCCATCCAAAGCCACAGGGCAAACACCTTTCTTCCTCATATACGGATCTGAAGCTATTCTACCAGTCGATATCATGTGGAAGTCTCCAAGGGTCGAAATGTACAATGAAGGCGAGGCGGACGAGGCGCGGCAGTTAGAGCTCGATTCTGTGGAAGAAGCTCGCTGCACCGCCCTTGTTCAGTCAGCTCGATACCTGCAGGGGCTCCAGCGATACCATGACCGCAACGTCAGGGAGCGGTCATTCAGTGTTGGTGATTTGGTCTTGCGTCATATTCAAGACGAATCTGGCCTACACAAGCTCAATTCAAGGTGGGAGGGCCCGTTCGTCGTCAAGCAGGTCACAAGGCCAGGGTCTTATCGACTACAATCCCCTGAGGGTCGCGAGGTCCCCAATTCCTGGAACGTTCAGGACCTGCGCAAGTTCTACCCTTAAGTCGGGGCCCGGTGATCGCTAAATCCCCGGGGGCTCAGAAGATCTCCTTTCCCGGAATCAGTTTGGAGGCCATGAGCCACATGACTCGGGTTGTACATGCCTTCTTACTTACACGATGGCCAGTGTCACGTGCAAACACATATAAATCGACTTCTTGTCGTGAATGACGCGGGGGCTACGGCCACGATCATCTCCTTTCGACTTCAGTTCCTGACGGAGCCCTCGGCTCCGGCTAACTCCTCGGCATATCGAGTTCCGCCGCGACCTTCGATGGTCGCACGCGACAGCAGTCGCATTTTTTCCAACACCGTCGATCTGTTCGACTGGCTTACACCTAGTACGTTGGAAAGGCTCGCATAAAGAGCTACCTCGACTACATCCTGAGTGGCTGCACTCAGAACAGTGTTGTTTTTGCCAAAAAGAATGGCAAGCTCGCGGCGCTGCCCGCACCTGCTCCTTGCAAGCTTGATCCGTCCATCCGGGTCTTACCTAGCTTACGGAGCACGCTCACAGTAGGAGCGACCTTCGACTACACTTCGAGTCGCCGCACTCGGGGTAGTCCCTTTTTTTTGCCCTATGCGCGGCAACCCCGCGACGATGCTCGCGTTCTTTCCTAACAAGTTTAGACCCGCTCGATCGAGTTGTGGCTAATCTGTTAGACGATTATTAGCTACCCTTCGGGTCATTGCACCCAGGGAAGCGTCTACTACTTGAGCCTTGTAAGCCTGGATCCCAATTCCGATAAGGCACGCAAACAAGTAGAGAAATCGAGTGAAGTATTTACATAACAAAATGATTAGTTGTTTCTAATCCTGCAGTACACTGTGCACAATTTGTTCGGCTACAGGTTGGGCCTCTCGCAGGTACTCTTCAAATCGCTCGTCTGTGCAGTCCGCCGCCATCCCTTGTGCAAAAATGCTTAGCTGCGCGTTCGGCACGAAGGACTTCACATACGCAAGGGCCTTGCTCACGCATGCGACCGGAGCCTCAGATAAGAATTTGAGCATTTTCTTCGGGGCTTCGCGAAGTCACTCCAGCAGGGGCCGCGGGCCTGCTTCGCCTTCTTCTGGGGGATCCACCATGTCCACCAGCTCCTGAGTGGCCCCCCCGAGGTCCTCCAGCTCCTTGCGCAGCTGCTCGTCCTTCTCGCCCAGTGTTTTGACTTGCTGAAGGCAGTCGACGAATTGACGCTCAGTATCGCCGATCACCTTCTGCAGCCTTTCGACATCATCTGTACGACGATACAGCATATTCTTCACGTCAGTAAGCAGCTCCTCTTTGTGTTTCATTATTTTCCTAAGCTTTGTGGTAAGGGCACTTCAGCATTTAAGGGGAGTTACTAAGGAAAAGTACTCGAGGGAAGCGAGGGCCTACCTTGGTGCGCCTTCCTCTCTGCCTTGAGCTGCTCCTGGTACTCCGCTTGTTGCTCCTTGAGCTGTTGTTGGAGCTTGGAGTTGGCCGTCTCGAGGTTCTTCAGGTCATTCTTGAGCAGCCAGGTCTCTCGAGTTCTTTCTTGCTTCAGTATATCCAGCTCTCGCTGCAGATAGCAGTTCTTTGTGATTTCCTCGGAGACGCACTTGTCCAGGGCAGCTAACTCTCGCGCGTCACTCATGATCGCGCGGAGTTTCTCTGACTTCTTCTGGGATTTGGTGATTACATGCTGCGCAAAAGGCCGAGATTGAGTCACAAACAACTCACAATGTGCACATCTGGAACATTAACCGAGTACTACCATAGAGAAGTCGTATAACTCCTTGAAGGTGCTCTTGAAGGTCTTCAGATTTTTAGCCGACAGCAGGAGGTCGTCCACCAGGTCGGTGGTGATGACATTCTGGTGCCCCGGCCCGGCCCTCAGCACTTCACGGGGATTCCCCGAGGACCCGGCGGCATCCCCGGACGGCGGCGGCTGGACACCTGCAAGCATACAGCGTGGTCAACACATTATGCCCAGACCTCGGCAACCAGTCGCGGGCGGGTAAGCGCGTACCTGTGTCATCGGTATGAGCGGCATCAGGGATCACGACTTGTTCTCCGCCACCGGGTCCGGCTCACTCTTGTCGGGGCTCGGGGGGCAGCAAGTCGGGGAGCGCCGCATCTGCCTCAGGGGCCACCTCTGTGGGTACTGGCCCCCCAGGCGCCGAGGGCTCGGAGGCTGCAGCAGTCGGGGCAGGCTCCACACTGGAGGGATCAGCGCGGGTTGATGGCTCCAGCTGCAGTTGTACGGCGCTTGCCGCCCTGATGACATCGAAGACATTGTTATCCAAGTGGGCAAGAGCAAGATCTTCAAGCGACAGGGGGAAAACTCACAATGTCGACTTCTTCTTGGTGGCCTTCTTCACCCGCCAGGCCCGTCGAGGAATGCCCGTTGCTGACGGCGAGGCCTGGTCAGCCGATGGAGGGGTCCCTGCCACGGCAATTGTCACCGCAGCGGCGGCGGAGGGGTCTGTTTCCTCCCGTTCGGGCTCGGACCCGGATGGCAGAGCAGGAAGACTACAAGTGAACAGTGTTAGTATTCAGTATCATTGACACTTAGCAACTCGTCCAAACAGTCAGTACCTGGCGGTTTCGACTTCTTGCGCCTTGCGCTTGTGCACCAGTCATTGACCCTTGGGCACCAGTGGCAGCGCGTCGGTCAACTCCACGCTCTGCTCGGAGGAGTTGTCCCGGCGCGGCCCTCCTTCGGCTCCTTCGCTCGCCTGCGAGTCCACGCATTCGTTGGACTCGCTGCTGCCTTGAGCTGCAGCAAGTCGAGCCTTCTTGGCGGCAGTGGCAGCAGAGGGGAGGAGATGATACGCTCAAGGGAGGTCAGGTTGCGGCGGGTAGCTGCAGTACAGCTCCGTGTGACCCTGCAGAAAGTTCTTCAGTTAAGTACCGGTATAGTAGCAGATTTCTTCAGCGAAAAGAAGTCGAATACTTACCGGCGTGGGCGGATTTCGTGCGGAGAACAATGCGGGCACGTACGGCACGGTGTCCACGTCTAGCAGCACCCGCTGAACTCGCTGGAGCGCGACTTCATCTGGCACCTCCTCTGTGCACATGCGAGAAGGGTCAGTGGGGCCGGTGTACTCGAAGCCCAGGCAACAGCGCTGCTGGATGGGTTGGACGTGGCATTTGTAAAATGAGAACATAACGGAGGCGCCGGTCACCCCTTTCTTCTTCTGCGCCTCGATATCCTCCAGCAGCTCTCTGACCTGGATCATCTCCATGCCGGAGGGTTCAAGGTTCCATTCCCCTCACCACTGGCGGCCTGTTCGACTTCGTCGGAAGAGGGGGCGCATGGTTTTCGATGTAAAACCACTGGTTCTTCCACCCAGGAAGGTTTGAGGGGAATTTGTACGACAGGTATTTTTCGCCGGCCTGCTGTCGCAGTTGGATGCCGGCGCCCCCTACCACGGCGAGTTTCTTCGTGGTAGGCTGGGGTTTGACGCGGAAGAGGAAGCGGAACAGATCCCAGTGGGGTTCGATTCCGAGAAATGCTTCGCGGAAGTGGATGAAAATGGAAATATGGCAAATGGAATTAGGGTTGAGGTGATGGAGCTCAAGCCCGTAATAATAAAGAAGGCCACGAAAGAAGGAACAAGTGGGGAGGGCCAATCCCCGTTCGGCAAAATGGAAGAATGTGATGATTTCGTCGACATTCTCCATGGGGAAAGGTTCACGGAACGAGGGGCGCCAGTTGACAAGGTTCTTCTCTTGCAGCAACCCCTCGGAAACAAGTTTGTTTTGATTGTTGAGGGAGCATTTACTGTGTGTCCACTCCGCGGTCGATGGCTCCGCATCCTTCTTCATTCCCTCGATCTCTGACTTCTTGGATGCCATCTCCTATGCGCTGGCCACGAGATGCTCGGGGGCTGCGGGGAGAGGGGCGCGGAGGTCGGAGCGGAAGTGTCTCCTTGGGGGGAAGGCGGCGGCGCTTGGCTCGCATTGGGGATTTTGGTGGCTTTTGACGGAATGCAGATTGAAAGTGTGGTTTTTTCCTACCGTTATCGCGGGGTTAAATAACCAGTTGGGTGGGGAAAGTCACTGTTTTGAAGTTCAGGAGTCACTTCCAAGAATATTCCGAAGCTGAGGGGTCGTTTGATGGACTATTTGGATTGGATGTTTGACTAATCATTTTTTCAGGGTTTGTTCGCCTGAAAAAAGTGTTTTTTCGAATTCATAATCTAATACCCATCATCTGTACCATCGTTTTGGTAATTTTGCAAGTTATCATTTTTTCGCCTGCATGCCACGGTCGTTGGATCCTTATCTCCAAATTTTATGGGATTTGGATTCAAGGCTCGGGGGCTGCGGGATACGTGGCATCGACTACTTATTTTTTCAAATCTTTTGAGGGATAAGTAGGGTCACAGACAAATGGGACCCTCAGCCTGATTCTCCGATTCAACCTAAGGCTCGGGGGCTACTCCATATGGAGTGCGATTTTTAAATCGCACGACATAATGAAAATTCGGGGCATGAGCACCTCATAGCTTCGACGCAGCCAAACAAGTACTCGAAGAAGTACTTCAAGACGAAGTTTCAGAAGAAATCGAAGACTGCTTCAAAAGTACTCGATGAGCCTGCAGTACTCAGCTACAAAGAGCTCGGGGGCTTGTCAGACCCGGGGCCACCGGGCTGGGCACGTTATATAGTCTAAGAGATTAAGCCCGTCTTATCTCTTATTCATTTTGCTTATCTCTTGTTTATCCCGCTTAAATAGGAGATGAGGCTAACTGATACAAGAGGAATCTACTCGGGATATGTTCTGGTACGATTCCTTAGCTGGTATTGGTTGGTGTCTTTGTAACCCTGGCCTCTCGAATATATAAGGGAGGTCAGGGACCCCTCTCAAGAGAAGAAGATCATTAGGTCATTCTACACCAAAACGAATACAAACCACCACACAGGACGTAGGGTGTTACGCTCCGTGCGGCCCGAACCTGTCTAAAGACTTGTGTTCCTTGCACCTTCGAGTTCCTGATCTCGGCGTCCCCTCACCCAAAACTCACCACCTTGGGTATATCCCTCGGTGGGCAGCCGGTTAAACACCGACACTTAGGACCTTTTATTTCCTTTATTATATTTTAGTCATAACCACAATGCGCTTTATTGAAAAAAAGGTGTGAGTGTTTTAAAAGATAAAATAGGATTTCGGCAAAATAAAAGAAAGATATTACCTGATGAGATGGACGGCGTTTCCTGTGTGAAATGCCACTATTGAGCTTGTACCTTTGTGGTTGAGCATGGTTGGGAGATGTCCGTCTTGTCAATGTAAGGATGAACTGAGGTGTCATCTTGCCTAACCCACTTATCGTACAACCACTCGACCGTTGTGTGGGCAACGGCTTAGTATAAAGCCCACTAGTTGTTCTGCTAGCCAACAGGAGAGCTGGTGAGCAATAGGAGATCATGGAGAAGGGATACGATCTGTGTGAGTTATGTCCTGGTTATGACTTTGTTGATAGGTCATTAACCCCATGGTTGCTTCCGTGTTGGCTAGTTAGATTCAGCTAAGGTGGGTAATGGCTTTGTTAGGATCCGCAGCGACACTAAGGTGTTCGTAGTGCGGTACCCTACTTATGGGTAAAGTGTACAACCTCTGCATAGTGTAAAATCTATTCGGATAGCCGTGTCCACGGTATTGGACGAGTTACGGCATGGTCACTTCAATAGACATTTTGGGATGGTTGGTTTTGTGGCGTGAGTTGTTTTGAAAGTGTCCGGCAGTTGTGCCGTGAGCTACTGTGGATGTGGAGTCCGTTAGCATTAAAACTTGGATCGTTTGTGTAGGATCAACCCCACTTATTATTCGATTACTACAGAAATGTTTTGAGAAAACTCTTTTATTAAATGAACCCTTGCATGTGTAAAACCTTGCTTGATCGCAAACGAACCCTAGCCTTATCCTTGATATATCCTGTGCATGATCTTTATTATCCCCCTCCGTGGGTGTGGTTGGACTTGTTGAGTATATATGTACTCACTCTTGCCTAGTTTTTACAGAGGAGGATCCGAACTTCGTTCCTGAAGACGTCGAGTAGGTCGTTGTCCTGCACTCAACCTTGCCTGTGGTTCAGTGTCTCCACAGGAAGCTTACCATGGCACAAGACTCTGATGTTATCTTGGATTTTATTGGTACTTTAGTTTGGCTTTTAGTCCTTATATTGTCCCTCTTGATAGTGGAGCTTCAGTGCCCGCTACCTCGACGGTTTGTACAGTAATGAACCATCTGATGTAATAAATGTGTTATCAGCCTCCTGGGACTAATATTTGTATCAAATTTAGTCACCTCTTATAAGGGGACACTTCATATGGCTATGATGAAACTTGTTGGATGATTAATCATTTTCCCACTATGTTTGGTTAGAGATAGATGCTCACCTAGACCGGTAAATGAACTAGAATATTGAAAGCTAAAATATGAAATTAAGGACTTACTCTTTGTGGCTTTTCAGTAAATAGAAACCCTAGAACCTTAGAGCCATGCATGCTTAGTAGTCGGTATTTACATACCACTAGTCGGGTGAGCCTTACTGAGTATTAGTATACTCTTACTTGTGCCAATATTTTCAGGTGTGTCTTTGGAAGATATGATAGATGATTTGGCTTGGCCGAGTACTTTTCCAACTGGTTGGTCAGTGAAGTGGGATCCGTCCCCAGCCAATAATAACTCTACCGAGTGATGCCACGTATGGGCTTCATCGTGGTATCCAAATCGATGATAGAGGATCGTGTTTTATGTCGGCTACTGTTAAACTCTGAATAAAGTATCTATATTTGAACTCTAAAGTACTCATTTGATGAACTCGACTTGTAATAATTGATGTCAGACTTGTGAGATAAAAACTATGGAATGTTGTAATCTCTGGACCTGCTTCGTGCGAGTTATGTGTATGCTTTGTTTCGATCGAAATATTAAGTGGTCGCATCGGGATTTACCCAACATATTGTCGGATTACTCCGTTTGAAGTGCATGGTAGCCGGTTCATCATTATGGATGATGGTTAGTGTGGCAGAACCAACCTGAATTATACCGGCTCAAGTATGCGAGTCCAATCCCAAGGGCTCCAACGTGCTTCAAACGGTATAATCCCTTGGCCTGTCGGGTAACGTCCCGATAAACCACCGATACACAGGATCAATAAGGTTACCTCACACAAAGGTGAGTCCAGAGATACAGTCACCATCACATTATTACATTACAGGGAATTATATTCCAAGAGTTTCAAATGAAGTATGAGATTTCAAATTTAGAGAAAAGATTACAAACCGTTAAAGCTATAGTTTTTAGCAGCAGAAAACATACGCGACGATTACAACACGTCGTCAAGACGGATGTCATGCTAAGCCCAGGCACGACATCACTCGGTATCACCAATGTTGGTCGGGGACGGATTCTATTCCACGGACCAATCATCTGGAAGAGCACAGGGCCAAGGCCAGGGAAGAGTAGGGTCTTCAAAAGCTTAACCTGAAAAACATAAAACTAGCAAAGCTGAGTATACTAATACTCAGCAAGGCTTACCCGGGATTGGGTATACTTTAGCCCATAACTAGACTCATGCAAGCATTGTAGAGGCTCTGGGTTTATTTTTAGCTGAAAAGCAACAAAGAGTATGAACTACTTTCAAGTTTTAGCTTTCATCTTCTAGTTGAGTATTTATTCTAAATTAGCACCTACACTAAGCAAGCAAGGTAGTGATTATCATCCATCAAGATTATCCATCCTTAGTTCCACTTCTTACTCAATGTGGTAAAAGGGATAAGCAGTCTCAATCCTCGTGAGAGGCGGACGATTCAAATCGAATTTAACCTTGCAAGGTAAACCTAACACACACGCTTGGAACACCAACAAGGCATTCCGAAGCAACCGTTTACCTTTCATTCCGACTCGTTGACAGGCCACCACAAGCGACTTGCAGGACCGTACGCACATCACTCGTGCAGGACATACGTTTGTAGCGCGACTACAAAACCTGTATTCCTGTCTGCCATGCAGAACGTACTCCCACAGGTTGGTGCGTGTGAACATAACATAAAGATCGAGTGGTGGGAGTATGTCCACTTGCCGGGCCGATTGGTTACTAGGCTTACCGCTTTACCATATTTCGCGGCATGTGGCTAGTACTGTTCAAACGCTTAGCCACCACTACCACACATATCGACCTTATCAACTTTTAACGAAACAGACAGGGTAAACTTCCAGGTCATGATACAACACATGACCCTGTCCGTCATCCTTATAGTGGTTGCAGGAATGTAAACATGCAACTCCTATATCGCGCGAGTGACAGGAAATCACTCGACTTCTACCGGTCCTATTAGCGGAGCAACTATCCGATAAGGACTCGGGAGCATTACATTGGATTCCTAGGATTCATGCATCTAGGGTTTCACTTCAATTCCTAGACTTAATGCAAGATATAATATAGATAGACATAGATTGCAGTGTAAATAAAGTAGTGGGATATGTCCGGGGCTTGCCTTTACTGGTGGGACTGAAGTCAGAAATGTCAATATCTTCCGAACTTTGGTTCGGGGCTTCAGTTAATGCCTTGGTGACGTTTATTTGGTCTTCAGGAACATCCTCCGTAGACTCCGGGGAGATCTCGTAGGTACTGTTGCCGAAGTAATCGTATCTACATGCAATGCAACATTACATTCAAAGTGTGCACACAAGGCTATTTTACTTCATGACAAAGTTGCAATTCAACACTCATTTAACATATTACTTACATAACAAACAAAATGATTTGAAACTACACTTACATAGAGCTTCAAGAGGACATCTAAATAGGATCGGCTACCGGTTGAGGGTTACAGCAGAACCAATGGGAAACAACGGGGGTTTAGCTGATTGATGTGCTTAGGTTGTGTCTAACAGAGGCGTGTCTGTTGTGTTAGCTTATGGATCTAGGGTGGTGTACTTTGGCCTGTGTAGCCGATTGATAGGTGCACCGGTTTCTAGACGATCGATGAAAACATCGATTACTTCAGCAGAGGGGTGATTCCTAAAGCAGTTGTCTTAACTGAGATGTGCTTAAGTGTTATTCTAGGTAACTAAGTGTGGTTGTATCGACTCGATTACGTCAACACAACTATTGAGTGACGTACAGCCGATGGGGTATGGTTAAAGGTATAGAACCGATAGATATGTAGCCGATTTCTCAGTTGATAAATCGACTAATAGAAGTGTATAGATAAGGGTGGGAAAACTAAGGATCGATCGGCCGTGTTTGACCGATATGGGAAAAGTAACCAAAATCGGCTTGGGTCGGCCGATGGCAAGAACCCTAAGATCGTGTGTACACCTCAGATTGATCGGCTATGTGATAGCCGATGTAGGACGGAATAACAGAATGTTACCGGCAGTAGCCGATACTAGAAAGATAACAATCGTTCCAGCTAACCAGCCGATGGTAGAAACATTTCACAAGAAATGCATCGGCTGACAGCTGTTACGCAGAAACATCATAGACTTAAAGAAAACAGATGTTAAGTGGCTGGGTTGATAACCTGCCACTAAAGTATAGCTGTCGAAACATATTAGCTAAGCAATAGATGCACACGAACTAACAAGAATCTATATACAGCAAGGAACTTAAGGAAACAGCAATCAAGACGAGGATAGCGTCTTGACGGTAGGGATATGAGCGTTTGTGTGATGTATTAACTAATTACCATACTTTTCCACTTGAAACATACATCCTATGATTTATCTTTCAGCTAAAACACATGCATACAATATATGGTACAAAGAAAGCATTCATTCCCTAACATTTAACATAGACCACAGATCAAGATTTTCAATTCAAGAGCATAACACAAACTTGTAAATGTTCACTGATTTGAAACAAAGAAAGTTTTGAAAATTTTACAAAGGACACCCTAGAACTTTCTAAAACATAGCAATCAAGTCCCTGATCCGGGAGAACAGGTAACAGAATGTTAACGATGATATCCCGGCAAAGGAATCGCCGGCATTAAGAAGATTCAGAGAATCAGGGCAAACCTTGGGGTAGCCTTGGTTATGAAGAAGAATACGCGGAAAGTAAATTCCCGCGGTGAATAGGATTGGCGACGATAAGATGAGCTCGACAATGACGAGATCCTGAGGATGACGAAGAAGTTTGTCGGGGATGGTTGCCGTGGGTGGAAGATGGCCGAAGGGGTAGTCCCCGTAGTAACTTGTGGTCTTGCTTGGCGATCGACGAGAGAAAGGTGCTGCTGGATGTCGTGGACTCCTGGGACGAGATGATGGAGCCGAATGGGTTCGCTATGCCAAATCCTCCGCGAACCTCAATATCTTCCTGCTCACGGTTTGAACTTCCTCTGTCCATACACCCTTGGCTCTTGATCTGCTCGCGCGTGGCCTGTTGTCTTGCTCATACACGCGCCTGCTGAATCGAGTCGAGCCAACCACCGGCAAAACACTTCCGCTCGCACTCACGAATGCGCCAGTTCAATTCCGCTCGGACCTTCGGGTCGTGTAACTCCGCCGTCCCTTCCACCTACTGCGACATCATGTGCTTGCCGCTACAATTGCCTCTGCTGCTCTTCTACTCCCTTGTGCGCGCTTCTGCGGCACGCACGTCTGCTCTTCGCTACTCCGCCTGATGCCGGACCTGCTCTCCGTTCCGACCTTGTCATGTCGCAGGTCCCTTCGCGGCCGCCCTCGCTAAACTACCGTCGTGCGCGGCCTCACTGCCCTCCGTGCGGGTCTGCTCTGAGTGGCTGCACTTCAGTTTCATCCGCGCACGCCTGAGCCGCGCGCGTTCCTTGGTCCGCGTCGCATCTTGCTTGCACCGCCCGTGTGCCGCGGCCGCCAGCTCTGCAGCTGTTGCCGCAGCTCCTTCCGTGCGCACGCGCTTGCACACTCCAGTCCGCACAGCTGCCCCTCTTTCACGCTATTACCGAACCCGTGGCCCCGGCCTTGCTGCTCTAGCGCTCGTGCATGTGCCGGTCCAACTCCTGCACTTGCTCACGCCGTTGCTCCACCCCGGCCGAACCACTCGCGCGCGTGCCGCCAACCGCGCCTCCAGCGCCCTCCGCGCCCATTCCGGCGCTGCCGCGCGTCTGCGCCGAGCCGAACCATCTCTGTTCGCGTCACCCTGCACTGTGCCCAGCACTTCAGCTCCCGCGCGTACTACGCCTGGATTGGTGCCTCTCCTCCCGTGCGCACGCTTCCTCCAGCCCACCCCCGGTGTTTTGCTCTGCCCAAGCCATCTCCGTTCGAGCCGAGCTTCGTTCCTGTGTCTGCCGTTAGCGCCTGCCCCCGCTTGGGCGCTCCTCGCTCCGCACGCCACCCGAGCCAGCGCCGCCTACTGCTCGGCCTCCACGCGCTCCGTTCTCCAGCGCCTGCCATGGTCCGCACCAGCCGCTGCCCCTGCCGCTTGCGCGTGCCTGGCCGCTGCCGCGGCCCACCGGCCGAGCCGCCCGCGCTAGCTTGCCCGGCCTCCGCATATGCCTGCGCGTGCGCTACCCAGTGCCGGCCTTCGCTCCGAGCCGAGCCGCGCCACCGGTCGCTCCAGACGCGCGCGTGCCGTCCATCTGTTGTACGCGCCCGGCCGCTCCTTTCGTTGGCGCCCGCTGCGCGCCGCCCGCAGCACCTCGCCTGGGCCCGCCGCTCCCTGCGCAGCGCCTCCGCTCTCCTCCCGCGGCCGCCGCCTGCCCGCGCTGCGCTTCCTCCTCCCGCCTGTCGCACGCGCCTGGCCGAGCCGCGCGGTCGCGCACTGCAGCCGGCCGCCTGAGCCGAGCCTGGCTGCGCCGCCTGAAGCCGCCCTCTGTGCGCCGCTAGCACTGCCAGACCGGGTGGAGGAGGAGAGAGAGGGGGGAGAGAGAGGGCAACTCGAGTGGAGATAGGGATGAAGCCAGGGATATGCCGCCGGTGTGGATAAGGAAGCCCAGGGAGAAGAAAAACAGGGGAGAAGAAGGGATGGAATTCTCCAAGGACCTATACGTAATTACAGAAAACTGCGAGGGCCTATTTGTAAAACAAAATTTTCCGTTGATTTAAAACCCAAATGAAGAAACGCTCAAAACGAAAGTTGAAGAGTTTTTCAAGCTCTACAACATTGCTTTAGGGCTCAAGTTTAAAAACTCAAAACTCGCATCTTTGTACGTGAAATTTTGAGCAAAAGTTGGATTTGAATTACTTTTGTCCTAAGAGTGTAATTTCAAAATATTCAGGACCTAAATGCAAGAATTTATGACACATCATAATGACGGGATAGACTCGTCATAATGAGTGGATAGACATGTCATGATGACTTGCACTTTTACACTTTAGTCCTGAGTAATTTTGAAAGTTACTTTTGTAAATCAGAAACTTGCATAAAAGGACTTGTACTTTTATAAAATTACACAAACACCCTTGTTTTTACCACTTTACCCAAAATTTTTACACACTTCAACACACACATTTCAAATACAACTTTTAAATAAACATACATGTTTTTACAAGAGATATCATAAGAAAAATATGTTTACCAAAACCACTTCTCACTTATTTTGAAATTACCCTAATCCAAATACATTTTGCAAAAACAACCTTTTTTCTGTAATTACAAAAGTTACCCCTTTTTATTTGCACTTTTAAATTTTCAAAAGTTTCACATAAACATACACAAGCTTTACACTTAACAAACATATATTTCACACTAACAAAATATATGCCTAGCATTACAAATACACGAACTGTTACAGCCCTCCCCCCTAAAAAGAATCTCATCCCGAGATTCGGACGAAAGACTTTGAAGGGAAGAGAAGCAAATCACCCATCAGAAGTGACAAAGAGTAATTACACCAGAGAAGGTTGATGTTGATGGTAAAAGCCGTTGGAGTATGACAAGATGAGTGTAGCGAGAGCATGGATAGATGGTACATGTATGAGTTGACGAGATAAGAGAAAGAAAGGTGATCAAATTCTCATAGAATTGAGATCACAATCATGAGAATGATAAATGTCGATGACATTCATCACAAAACTTATGGTTAGCGAGTGAGGATAGTACAAGGGATTGACAAAGTGATGTTTGAAACATTCTTGCTCAGAGTTTATTATCTGAATAATTTTAGATGATGTTGATTGCAAAACATGCCTATTTATGTCGATGCAATCAAGGGATAATGATAGAATGCTCCAATTCAGAGTGCAATGCTTGGTATGTAACCATGAATGTGATGCACTATTGAGATGTATGATTGCATTGATGGTGCAACATGAGGATGGAGAATTTCATGCATGACTGAAATGGTGCATATGACATAATGCAATTACTATGATGCTGACCGAATGATGCATACACTATGATGCAAGGATGATGATACTTGCAATGCATGCACGTATGAAATGCATGAAGTATGATGCATACCCTCATGAGTTGATGATGCACGTGACTCGCACCCTACAACCGTTCTCTCGTAGCTAACACCTGGACAGTCCTATATCCTTAAACGAGGATCAAATTTTAGGACACTCGTAAGGTTGCATAAGAAGAGATTGCAGTGGGGTTACGTCACATATACCTAGTCACCAGTGCGCTCCTAATGGCTCAATCATATGGCTGCAGCGCACATGAGGCCTTAGGTTCCGACACAGCATCATGGTCATGTGATTAAACACCACCATAAAAGAGGAATAGAAACCCCATAGTGCCAACAACAGCAGGATAGACTTAGGGACCCAAAGACAACCCAAAGTTATACTAGAGGCACACTCGTTAGTCAGTCTACAGATTGTCGATGATGATGCAACTCCATACACTAACCAAAGATGACATATGCTATGATGCATGACTTTTGCCGGAAGATTTGTATCCAGAAGTAATTATGGTCATACATCTTTTTAATTTATCCAAAATCATCTGAGCAAAAATTGAAGGTGCAGTTCTCGGATGTTGTAACCAGAATATCCAACGATATAAGGTACAACACCAAGAGAGGATAGATGAATCACTGAATGCTGGTTTCAAGGGTTTGCTAACAACTATCAAGATTTAACCCTCAAGGAAAAGCAAGATCAAGGATTTGATTTAGCTGTCAAGCTAAGATCGGCAATAGGGTTCAAACAAAACCCAATCCACTTGATTCATAAAAGACTTCCTTAACTCTAAGATAGCCTAACAGATTACATTTACTCCTACAACACAAAGTCAAACAAGCATTCAGATACAAGCACATGTTTCAGTACATCAATGTAACAAACAAGGCAATTAGGTCAATCCAAGACAACATGATGTATGCACGTCCTACACGTCCTCACAAACAAAAATAACTGCCAAGTAACCTTGGACTTACGTGGTTAAGTACGGTGGCATCATATAAATACGTCTCTCCCTATAATATCTAGTCGATAATCCTAACCGTTCGAAACCTATCGAATCGTGGTTAGCATTCCTGCAGAAAACACAATATGTATATATTGAACCTTTCATGCCAGCATGTCATGAAAGCGTCCCCAATCATTACTGTTCACTATAGAAACAGCATCTGTACAATTACCGCCGTACAGACAACGTTAACATACGTTATCGAGATAACGTATTCACGGGGGTACCACAAAATGCGGGGGTATGATCTGCGATCGCCATACCTTGCGCCGAACCATATACTCCCAATGTAATCAACCGAAGTTGGTACATTGGCAGCATCTCAAGTAGGCCACTGCTTGAGAAACAACGTTCGGTTCGCATCACCGACGAGAAGGCCAAGCTCCCTCAGTTGGCTGAGGATCCTTACCTCCTTACCTCACGATCGAAGATGTCGTTACAGAAAGTAAGGTTGGGTTGTACATGAATTTAAGTTTTGAATAGAAAAATAATGCTGGTAGTTAGGGTTATATATACATATATTATAGCCACCTCTAGTTCCCTTATAAACATTACCCTAGGGCTTTACGTACTAAGCTCAATCCTTAACGAATCCAACGCAGCTTTGCCAAACATTTTGTTGGTCAAACTTTTATACTGAAAGTATTTTTAAGGTAAAATGTATCTCCAGAGTAACCTTATAGCTCTGATACCAGCTGTGGCAGAACCAACCTGAATTATACCGGCTCAAGTATGCGAGTCCAATCCCAAGGGCTCCAACGTGCTTCAAACGGTATAATCCCTTGGCCTGTCGGGTAACGTCCCGATAAACCACCGATACACAGGATCAATAAGGTTACCTCACACGAAGGTGAGTCCAGAGATACAGTCACCATCACATTATTACATTACAGGGAATTATATTCCAAGAGTTTCAAATGAAGTATGAGATTTCAAATTTAGAGAAAAGATTACAAACCGTTAAAGCTATAGTTTTTAGCAGCGGAAAACATACGCGACGATTACAACACGTCGTCAAGACGGATGTCATGCTAAGCCCAGGCACGACATCACTCGGTATCACCAATGTTGGTTGGGGACGGATTCTATTCCACGGACCAATCATCTGGAAGAGCACAGGGCCAAGGCCAGGGAAGAGTAGGGTCTTCAAAAGCTTAACCTGAAAAACATAAAACTAGCAAGGCTGAGTATACTAATACTCAGCAAGGCTTACCCGGGATTGGGTATACTTTAGCCCATAACTAGACTCATGCAAGCATTGTAGAGGCTCTGGGTTTATTTTTAGCTGAAAAGCAACAAAGAGTATGAACTACTTTCAAGTTTTAGCTTTCATCTTCTAGTTGAGTATTTATTCTAAATTAGCACCTACACTAAGCAAGCAAGGTAGTGATTATCATCCATCAAGATTATCCATCCTTAGTTCCACTTCTTACTCAATGTGGTAAAAGGGATAAGCAGTCTCAATCCTCGTGAGAGGCGGACGATTCGAATCGAATTTTACCTTACAAGGTAAACCTAACACACAGGCTTGGAACACCAACAGGGCATTCCGAAGCAACCGTTTACCTTTCATTCCGACTCGTGGACAGGCCACCACAAGCGACTTGCAGGACCGTACGCACATCACTCGTGCAGGACATACGTCTGTAGCGCGACTACAAAACCCGTATTCCTGTCTGCCATGCAAAACGTACTCCCACAGGTCGGTGCGTGTGAACATAACATAAAGATCGAGTGGTGGGAGTATGTCTACTTGCCGGGCCGATTGGTTACTAGGCTTACCGCTTTACCATATTTCGCGGCATGTGGCTAGTACTGTTCAAACGCTTAGCCACCACTACCACACATATCGACCTTATCAACTTTTAACGAAACAGACAGGGTAAACTTCCAGGTCATGATACAACACATGACCCTGTCCGTCATCCTTATAGTGGTTGCAGGAATGTAAACATGCAACTCCTATATCGCGCGAGTGACAGGAAATCACTCGACTTCTACCGGTCCTATTAGCGGAGCAACTATCCGATAAGGACTCGGGAGCATTACATTGGATTCCTAGGATTCATGCATCTAGGGTTTCACTTCAATTCCTAGACTTAATGCAAGATATAATATAGATAGACATAGATTGCAGTGTAAATAAAGTAGTGGGATATGTCCGGGGCTTGCCTTTACTGGTGGGACTGAAGTCAGAAATGTCAATATCTTCCGAACTTTGGTTCGGGGCTTCAGTTAATGCCTTGGTGACGTTTATTTGGTCTTCAGGAACATCCTCCGTAGACTCCGGGGAGATCTCGTAGGTACTGTTGCCGAAGTAATCGTATCTACATGCAATGCAACATTACATTCAAAGTGTGCACACAAGGCTATTTTACTTCATGACAAAGTTGCAATTCAACACTCATTTAACATATTACTTACATAACAAACAAAATGATTTGAAGCTACACTTACATAGAGCTTCAAGAGGACATCTAAATAGGATCGGCTACCGGTTGAGGGTTACAGCAGAACCAATGGGAAACAACGGGGGTTTAGCTGATTGATGTGCTTAGGTTGTGTCTAACAGAGGCGTGTCTGTTGTGTTAGCTTATGGATCTAGGGTGGTGTACTTTGGCCTGTGTAGCCGATTGATAGGTGCACCGGTTTCTAGACGATCGATGAAAACAACGATTACTTCAGCAGAGGGGTGATTCCTAAAGCAGTTGTCTTAACTGAGATGTGCTTAAGTGTTATTCTAGGTAACTAAGTGTGGTTGTATCGACTCGATTACGTCAGCACAACTATTGAGTGACGTACAGCCGATGGGGTATGGTTAAAGGTATAGAACCGATAGATATGTAGCCGATTTCTCAGTTGATAAATCGACTAATAGAAGTGTATAGATAAGGGTGGGAAAACTAAGGATCGATCGGCCGTGTTTGACCGATATGGGAAAAGTAACCAAAATCGGCTTGGGTCGGCCGATGGCAAGAACCCTAAGATCGTGTGTACACCTCAAATTGATCGGCTATGTGATAGCCGATGTAGGACGGAATAACAGAATGTTACCGGCAGTAGCCGATACTAGAAAGATAACAATCGTTCCAGCTAACCAGCCGATGGTAGAAACATTTCACAAGAAATGCATCGGCTGACAGCTGTTACGCAGAAACATCATAGACTTAAAGAAAACAGATGTTAAGTGGCTGGGTTGATAACCTGCCACTAAAGTATAGCTGTCGAAACATATTAGCTAAGCAATAGATGCACACGAACTAACAAGAATCTATATACAGCAAGGAACTTAAGGAAACAGCAATCAAGACGAGGATAGCGTCTTGACGGTAGGGATATGAGCGTTTGTGTGATGTATTAACTAATTACCATACTTTTCCACTTGAAACATACATCCTATGATTTATCTTTCAGCTAAAACACATGCATACAATATATGGTACAAAGAAAGCATTCATTCCCTAACATTTAACATAGACCACAGATCAAGATTTTCAATTCAAGAGCATAACACAAACTTGTAAATGTTCACAGATTTGAAACAAAGAAAGTTTTGAAAATTTTACAAAGGACACCCTAGAACTTTCTAAAACATAGCAATCAAGTCCCTGATCCAGGAGAACAGGTAACAGAATGTTAACGATGATATCCCGGCAAAGGAATCGCCGGCATTAAGAAGATTCAGAGAATCAGGGCAAACCTTGGGGTAGCCTTGGTTATGAAGAAGAATACACGGAAAGTAAATTCCCGCCGTGAATAGGATTGGCGACGATAAGATGAGCTCGACAATGACGAGATCCTGAGGATGACGAAGAAGTTTGTCGGGGATGGTTGTCGTGGGTGGAAGATGGCCGAAGGGGTAGTTCCCGTAGTAACTTGTGGTCTTGCTTGGCGATCGATGAGAGAAAGGTGCTGCTGGATGTCGTGGACTCCTGGGATGAGATGATGGAGCCGAATGGGTTCGCTATGCCAAATCCTCCGCGAACCTCAAGATCTTCCTGCTCACGGTTTGAACTTCCTCTGTCCATAGACCCTTGGCTCTTGATCTGCTCGCGCGTGGCCTGTTGTCTTGCACATACACGCGCCTGCTGAATCGAGTCGAGCCAACCACCGGCAAAACACTTCCGCTCGCACTCACGAACGCGCCGGTTCAATTCCGCTCGGACCTTCGGGTCGTGTAACTCCGCCGTCCCTTCCACCTACTGCGACGTCATGTGCTTGCCGCTACAATTGCCTCTGCTGCTCTTCTACTCCCTTGTGCGCGCTTCTGCGGCACGCACGTCCGCTCTTCGCTACTCCGCCTGATGCCGGACCTGCTCTCCGTTCCGACCTTGTCGTGTCGCAGGTCCCTTCGCGGCCGCCCTCGCTAAACTACCGTCGTGCGCGGCCTCACTGCCCTCCGTGCGGGTCTGCTCTGAGTGGCTGCACTATTCAGTTTCATCCGCGCACGCCTGAGCCGCGCGCGTTCCTTGGTCCGCGTCGCGTCTTGCTTGCACCGCCCGTGTGCCGCGGCCGCCAGCTCCGCAGCTGTTGCCGCAGCTCCTTCCGCGCGCACGCGCTTGCACACTCCAGTCCGCACAGCTGCCCCTCTTTCACGCTATTACCGAACCCGTGGCCCCGGCCTTGCTGCTCTAGCGCTCGTGCATGTGCCGGTCCAACTCCTGCACTTGCTCACGCCGTTGCTCCACCCCGGCCGAACCACTCGCGCGCGTGCCGCCAACCGCGCCTCCAGCGCCCTCCGCGCCCATTCCGGCGCTGCCGCGCGTCTGCGCCGAGCCGAACCATCTCTGTTCGTGTCACCCTGCACTGTGCCCAGCACTTCAGCTCCCGCGCGTACTACGCCTGGATTGGTGCCTCTCCTCCTGTGTGCACGCTTCCTCCAGCCCACCCTCGGTGTTTTGCTCTGCCCAAGCCATCTCCGTTCGAGCCGAGCTTCGTTCCTGTGTCTGCCGTTAGCGCCTGCCTCCGCTTGGGCGCTCCTCGCTCCGCGCGCCACCCGAGCCAGCGCCGCCTACTGCTCGGCCTCCACGCGCTCCGTTCTCCAGCGCCTGCCACGGTCCGCACCAGCCGCTGCCCCTGCCGCTTGCGCGCACCTGGCCGCTGCCGCGGCCCACCGGCCGAGCCGCCCGCACTAGCTCGCCCGGCCTCCGCATATGCCTGCGCGCGCGCTACCCAGTGCCGGCCTTCGCTCCGAGCCGAGCCGCGCCACCGGTCGCTCCAGACGCGCGCGCGCCGTCCATCTGTTGTACGCGCCCGGCCCGCTCCTTGCGCTGGCGCCCGCTACGCGCCGCCCGCAGCACCTCGCCTGGGCCCGCCGCTCCCTGCGCAGCGCCTCCGCTCTCCTCCCGCGGCCGCCGCCTGCCCGCGCTGCGCTTCCTCCTCCCGCCTGTCGCATGCGCCTGGCCGGGCCGCGCGGTCGCGCGTTGCAGCCGGCCGCCTGAGCCGAGCCTGGCTGCGCCGCCTGAAGCCGCCCTCTGTGCGCCGCTAGCACTACCAGACCGGGTGGAGGAGGAGAGAGAGGGGGGGGAGAGAGAGGGGAACTCGAGTGGAGATAGGGATGAAGCCAGGGATATGCCGCCGGCGTGGATAAGGAAGCCCAGGGAGAAGAAAAACAGGGGAGAAGAAGGGATGGAATTCTCCAAGGACCTATACGTAATTACAGAAAACTGCGAGGGCCTGTTTGTAAAACAAAATTTTTCGTTGATTTAAAACCCAAATGAAGAAACGCTCAAAACGAAAGTTGAAGAGTTTTTCAAGCTCTACAACATTGCTTTAGGGCTCAAGTTTAAAAACTCAAAACTCGCATCTTTGTACGTGAAATTTTGAGCAAAAGTTGGATTTGAATTACTTTTGTCCTAAGAGTGTAATTTCAAAATATTCAGGACCTAAATGCAAGAATTTATGACACGTCATAATGACGGGATAGACTCGTCATAATGAGTGGATAGACATGTCATGATGACTTGCACTTTTACACTTTAGTCCTGAGTAATTTTGAAAGTTACTTTTGTAAATCAGAAACTTGCATAAAAGGACTTGTACTTTTATAAAATTACACAAACACCCTTGTTTTTACCACTTTACCCAAAATTTTTACACACTTCAACACACACATTTCAAATACAACTTTTAAATAAACATACATGTTTTTACAAGAGATATCATAAGAAAAATATGTTTACCAAAACCACTTCTCACTTATTTTGAAATTACCCTAATCCAAATACATTTTGCAAAAACAACCTTTTTTCTGTAATTACAAAAGTTACCCCTTTTTATTTGCACTTTTAAATTTTCAAAAGTTTCACATAAACATACACAAGCTTTACACTTAACAAACATATATTTCACACTAACAAAATATATGCCTAGCATTACAAATACACGAACTGTCACAGTTAGTGCACTTGAGCCGGGTTAATTCGGGCGGTTCTGCCATAATCCTTCCGTGACATTGACGACCTCACCGAAGATCTCGGCGGAATTTGATTTTCCGATCTAATCAAAAATCGTAAGGATGAGTCTGGATCCAACCCGCTCCTACTCGTGATCGAGTCAAATTCAGCTTGTGCCACAATGGTGATGCGCTGTCATCGCCGACCCTGACGACATGGCTCGACTTTAGCTAGCGCTGCAGCGCAGACGCGCTGCTGCCACCGGCTATGACTACTTTGACAAATCTGCATCGCCAACAATTACTTCAACTACTCATCTTGACTAGAAACTGGTTGTGGATGAGCCTTAAACTACTTGGTGACTAGCTCTACATGATCCACAACTGGTCGGGATCAGCTCCGACTAGTTGGCTTTATCAACAAATCATCACAGCTCCATCGACGATTGCTGCAGTTTTGTCGACAACCATCCACGAGTGGGCATTTTTCGACTACTCCGACTACTTGTTTTGGCAAGAAAACTAGTCGGGAGTGGGCTCCACACCGTCAACAACTAGTCAGAATTGACTCTGACTAGTCAGCTTTATCAACAAACTGTTGCGGTTCCATCAACGGCCGTTGTGGCTCGTCGACAATCATCCATGAATCAAGCTAAGTCACTAATACCTTTTTTGAATTGTTCTTCACAGGATCGGATACTTTTGGTGCAATGCGCATTCTCTTCACAGGCCATGTCATGCCTGTTCACGATTGCCTGCACAGTACGCCCTGCAACACAGGCGATCAGGTTACACCCTATAAGTGCGCTCCACGAGCGTTCTCTTTTTTTGCGCAACGCCAACTACTCCAGGCTGAGAGTCAATTTAATCTTGAATCTTCTATCCTTATCTTCCAGCAGATTTGAAAAATGTCGTTGATGACACATGTCCCGGAGCCCCCGTGCCTTGAATCCAAATCCTCAAGTTTTGGAATAAAGTATCCAAAGAATCGTGGCATGCAATATATGACGGCAAATATTTGATGGTGAACATGGGCAAATTGGTGTAGTAAATTTGAAAACCTCTTTTTTCGGGATGAGTTCCCTAAAAAAATGGCGAAACAAATAATATCCCCAACAAACACCCAAAATTACCACTCAAATCAATCTTTGTGCCCTGAGCCAATGACTAAATAATTCCTCTGGGTAATATTTTGAACAAACCCCTTATTTTGGAATAAAATCACTGAAATAATGGTTAACAAATATCTACCCAAGACAAATCTTAAAAAGCCTCTTGGATCGGGTACTGTCGAGTAATTGTACAGCGTCCAGCATGTAAGCATGAGAGTTGTTGCTTGAGACGCACTGAGTGCCTTGTCGCATCAAGCCCCCGAGCCTGGAGCCAGATGATAAGCACAAAGTAGTCATAGCAGAACGGTGGCGCTTCCCGAGTCCAGGCATTAAGCAAGTAGCCGCTGGTGCTTGAACAGTCGATGAAGGCATCTAGTCGGAGTCGATCCTGACTAGGATTGCTGTCAAGACAAGTAGTCGGAGTAGTCAAACATGTGCAGAGCTAATCGTAAACTAGTAAACTTCTTGTCATGGGAGCGAGGCCCCTTCAATAACATAGTGTACAAGTCGAAAACAAGTAATATTTTCTGAGTATTTTCTTGTCATGAGTACTTCTTGTCATGAGTATACCGTAAAGTATTTTCTGAATTGTTGGGTAATGAACCTTTGATTTAGAGCGGACTTCGCTGATGAAGTAAACTGGTCGCTCACCTTGAAGGCGTGGCCTTCTTTCTATCGTTCCACCACGATTGCTGTACTGACGATGTGAGTAGTCGCGGCGATGTAGAGTAGCAGATTCTCACCTGGTTGGGGAGCCATCAGGATGGGTGGCGACTACAAATGGTGCTTCAGATCTTGTAGTGCCTGGTTTGCCTCCTCGGTCCACTTGAACTTGTCGTGGAGCTTGAGCAATTTGAAGAAGGGTAGTCATCTTTCTCCAAGTCGGGAAATGAATTGATTCAAAGCTGCCATGCAGCCTGTGAGCTTCTGGACGTCCTTGATCATCTTTGGAGCATCCATAGCTGTGATGGTGTTGATCTTCTTCGGATTTGCTTTGATCTCACGGTGACTGATATTGAACCCAAGTAGTTTGCCTTGAGGCATGCAAAGATGCACTTTGTCGGGTTAAGCTTCCATCAAAACCGTCGCAAGCTGTTGAAGGTCTCTTCGAGATCAGTGATGAACTCATCGTGGGATCTGGTCTTGATGACCACGTCATCCATGTGAGCTTGAACGTTGCGGTGTAGCTGGTCCGCAAGGCACAATTGGATGGCCCGTTGATAGGTGGCTCCTGCATTCTTCAACCCGAATGACATTGTAGTGTAAGCATATGCTCCAAAGGGGGTGATGAACGCCGTTTTGACCTGGTCTTCCTCCTTGAGATCTATCTGATGATAGCCCGAGTAGCAGTCAAGGAAGGAGAGCAAGACGCAGTCAGCTATAGAGTCAATGACTTGGTCGATGTGTGGGAGCGCGAAGGGGTCCTTCGAGCAGTGTTTATTGAGATTAGTATAATCCACACACATCCTCCATTCATTATTATTCCTTTTCAATACAAGTACAGGGTTAGCTAACCACTCGGGGTGGTACACTTCTTTAATAAAACCAGCCGCAAGTAGTTTTGCTAGCTCTTTCTTGATGGCCTCCCTCTTGTCGGCGGCAAAGCATCGTAGTCGTTGCTTCTTCGGAGTGGCTTTAGGGTCGACTTTTAGGCAATGCTCAATCAACTCCTTGGGCACCCCTGGCATATTCGTTGGTTTCCACGCGAATATATCCCGGTTAGCCCTAAGGAAGTTGATGAGCGCACTTTCCTATTTGTCACCTAAGCCGCCCCTGATCAAAGCAGTCTTGGACAGATCGCCCTCTTGCAGCTGGATGGCCTTGATGCTGACGTTGTAGGGGTTGGGTTTAACCCTCGATTGGCTGGGTCACTGGTTAGAGATTTCCATCTCTGTGTTGGTCAGCTTCAGCGCGGCCGCGAGTACTTCTGCAGATGGCTCTGGCACGCGTGATATCATGGCATACTCGATCGCCTCCTGGTCGCAGTCGTACAACTTCTTTAGGTCACCACAGAGTGTGAGTACGCCTATCTTGCCTGGCATTTTGAGTAGCAGGTAAACGTAGTGGGGCACGGCCATGAATTTGGCTAGTGCCGGTCTACCGAGGATGGCATGGTATAACGAGTCGAAATCCTTCACCTCGAACTTGATGTACTCGGTGCAGTAGTTGTCTTTCGTCCCAAAGGTGACTGGTAGGACCACTGACCCGAGTGGTGTAGCCGCATTACCCAGGACAATGCCATAGAAAGGAGCTTTGCTGGGAGTTAGCATCTTGGAGGTGTCAAGTCCCATCTTCTTGAGAGTACTCTTGAAAAGCAGGTTAAGGCCGCTCCCGCCTTCAATGAGTACTCTGGTGAGCTGTGAGCCCGCCATGACAGGGTCTAGGACGAGCAGGAATTTTCCTAGCTCGAAGAAGCTGGTCCATTGATTGTCCTTGGAGAAGGTGATTGGGACCTCGCTGTATCTCAGAGGCCTTGTTGTGGCCGGCTCCACAAAGAGTATTTCGTGCAGCGTCAACTTCTGCGCACGCTTGGAGGGGAATCCATCATCTCTGCCAAAGATGACGTTGATGATGTTCTTCTGATCCTGGAAGTCTTGAGCCCCCGACTTGTCAGCTCCTTCATCATCTTCCTTGTCCTTTCGCTTTCCTGCTTGAGGGAGGGGCAGTGCATTGAGTGATTTGCGGATGTTAACGCACTCGAAGAGCGTGTGCCGTGACTTCGGGTGTATCGGGCATTGTTTGTGCATGACTTTCTCATATTCCGAGATGTTGTTCTCTGACTTCTTGCCACGCGGGTTGCGCTCGACAGCCGCAACTTCATGGTCTGGCTTGCACTTTCAGGTGTTCCCCGAGTGGGTCCGCTGGCTTTTTTCAAAGTGGCCATTGACATTGCCTTGCTTGTCGTGGTTGCGCTTGGGGAAGCGGTCATTTTCCTCGTCCTCCTAGTCAGCCCATCGTGCCATCATTTCACGCAGCTCCACGGTAGTAGTCGGACTATTTCGCCCGAAGTTGTGGTACGTGCTCTTCGAGAAGAGACCGTTTTGGAAGCAACGAATGACGTCTTCATCAGTGATGTTGGCGATGGTGGCACGTGTCTCGAAGAAACACCGTGTGTAGGACCTCAAGGTCTCATTCATCTCTTGCTTCACCTAGGACAGGTCGTGGCGAGTGCTCACCCTGATCATGGATCCCTGGAAGTTGTCGATGAAGGCCCTCGTTGCGCTAGCGGTTGTCGTTCCTCCGGCTCCTAGGCCTGCTCCAGGGGTGCGACTGACCAGTGCGGTATCACCATGGCACTCAGACTTCGAGGGCTGATTCCGAGTGGAAGACAGTGGATGTTGCCCATCGAGTTGCACAAGCGTGCGCTGGGTCAAGTATTGCAGCCTTTGTATCTGAGGATTGGGTGGGAGTTGTTGAGCTAAGTGTGCTGCTTCTACAATGGCGCCAATCGGCGTACGGTACTCACGATCTGCGACTGCTGCAAAAGTGTTGTTAAGATCCTTTGGTTTGCGGGTGCAATTCTACGTGTTGTGCCTGCGTTGAGCGCACTTGGCGTTCTTGACCCGCCGGATCCTTCGGTGCTCCTCGTCTTCATCTTGGGGAGCATCAGCTGTGGGCTCGTCGGTTGAGATGTCCGCGAGTTCTTCATTGTCGTACTGGGGGTCTAGCTAATCATCCTCCATGTTGTGAAGGGAGGCCATGCAGACTTGACGATCTGTAACACCCTAAGGTAATTTCCTCAAATTTTAATTAATTTATTTGGGCTCGAATAAATTTTCCAGGGTTTTCTCTAATTTATCTCGTATTTAAAGTAATTTTATAACGCAAGAAAATAAAATTTATCATAGGATTAAATTGTTTGTGCATTCATGCCGCAGCATTATTTTATTTGTGTTGAGTTCATAGGTTTGAATTCAATTTGCATTTGAATTCAAATAGTTGTTTGAATGTTTGAGTATAGAAAAGGAAAAAGAATAAAAGAAAAGCAGCTCAATTCTCTCCCTCAGCCCGGCCCACTCCTCTCTCTCCCTTTCCTCCCTCCCGCATGGGCCACCCGAGGCCCAGCTCCCCCTCTCCCTCTCTTCCCCCGTGTGGGCCGCGCCCCAGCCCGGCCGCCCACGCTCTCTCCCCTCTTTCCCCTTCCCGCGTGGGCCGCACGCCGGCCCATCTCCTTTTCCCCAGCCCGAGCTGCGCTCGCCCTTCCCCCTCCCTCTCTCGCTGCCATTCCGGGCCCGCTTGTCAGCGCCCTCCCTTTCCTCCCTCCTCCCAGCGCCCGATCCCTCCCCTGTTTCTTCTCCCCGCCGGCCGGCCGCTCGGCCACTGGCCGCGGCCCCGCCCCGCCGCACCTTGTTCTTCCCCCTCTCGCACTCGCGCGGCCCCACTGGTCATCACCCGAGCCTTCTTTCCCCTTCTAGAAGCCCCGCAGCACCTGGGTAAGGCCGAGCCGCAACGAACCGCGGAAGGCACGGGATCCGTTGCCGTGATCCGCACGCCGAGGACTGCCCCCCCTTCTTAGCCGCGGCCTCTCTCTAGCGTTCCTCCTCAGCCGCATCCACCTCCCCCACCTCCCCTCTGTGCCCTAGCGCCGCCGCTCCGCTGCACGACCCGAGGGCAGCTCCGCCGCCTTGCGCCACCGCAATTCAACACCGGAGCCCTCGATCCTCGGCCTCCAACCGCCGTCGCAGTACCCCGGTGAGGTAAGAAGCGCGCCGTGCCCCTTTTCTCTCCCTATTCCCCTCTGTACGTGCGCGCCCCACTTGCCGCCGTTACCCCGAGCCGCCCCCGTCGTGGAGACCCCCTACCCGAGCCCTAATCAGCCGTCCCAAGCCCTTAGACGAGTTCCCCGCTGTCCAGCCTCTCTCCCCGGCACGATCCCGACCACCCAGAACCCCCGGAGCACCGATGTTGGCAAACTCCGGTGAAGCGCCGCCACGGGGGAGGTCGCCGGCGAGCAATCGCCGCCCCCGGGGTCCCCGTTCTCTCTGGCCGTCCGATCTGGTGTTCACGGATAAGATTAGATCGTGAAGCCCTTCGATGAGAGCCGTAAGATCCTGATCCGAGCGACCACGTCCGCGCGTACCGGTTCGCCCTTATTTTTAAATCCAGGCCGTCCGTCCTTGATCCGGCGCGTGGGGTTGAATTTCCGTTATGATCGGCTCTGGCGCGTTAGATCCCGATTGGACGGGTGAGATCTGCGCGTACCCCTTCGCGTAACAGATCTAATCCGAGCCGCCCGATTTAGATCCGAGGATCCAGATTAAAACATACCGCTTCATCCGCCCCTTTTGCTAAAGAGTCCCTGCCTTTTTGGGGAATCAACCCGCCGTCCACCCGTGAGTCAAAAATAATTGCAGATAGGTCCTTTTCCTTCCGTTTGACCCCCTGAGTTTCCTGGAATTTGTGGCCGCAGTCCATGTCTCGGGTTTTCATGCGCTAGCCCCTGAGTCTAAACTTTAATTACGTTTTAGCCCTCGGTTTTTGCGCAGAAACCCCTGTAAGTCTTGTTTTTCTCGCAATTAGGTCCCTGGATCCTGTTTTAAGCGCAGTTTTCACGTTTTAGCTCCGTTTTAGGTGTTCTTTATATGCACGCGATCGTTGTAATGCGTAGATTAGTTCTAGGCTAGTTTCATGTGCTGTTTCCATGTAATGTTGTACTGTTTTCTTATATTTTGCTATTGTTTGTGCATGTGTGTATGTCTGGACTATGTTTGACGATCGTGAGTAGACGCGGAGCCTTTGGAGCAGTACCAGGAGCAGCCGTCTTCCGAGCAGTTCGAGCAGCAGCCGGGAGAGTACGAGGAAGGCAAGTATAACATGAACCTCCTATCACCTTTTAAATACAATTTCATATTGCATTTAATTCTGTATGCCTATAAGGATTTCCTAGCCACTTTATCCTAAATATATATCCTATGGGTTGCATTTTGGTTAGTAGTGCTAGGTTGCTGCGCTATAACAAATCTCGGTCCTTTGTAATTAATTTGATTAATGGTCTTATGCAACTTAATTCTGGAGCCGACCCTCTGTGCTGTGTGCTTGAGTGGTTTGTGCGTCCTTAAAAATATGTTTTTGTAGAAACATGGTTTAGGGGGCCAGCACGGTGCTTAGTGCTTGGTTGGCCACTCTCCATAAGGACCGGTTCATAGAGCGACAACCTGGGACAACCGCGCAACCACAAGACTGGTATGGGACGGTCTGGACTTACTAATTAGGTCATTTTGGTTCGGGAGTAACTTACCTGCGTGGGCAAGAGGGGTGGTAAGCTTCAATGGTCCCTGCTCCTCCGGCTTGGTCTGTGCTGTGTGTCTTGTACCCCCGGAGGTGGGCCCCATCGTCGCTGATCCAGAATCCTTAGCGGTTACACCTTACCAACGTGTCCTTTGTAACGGTCTCGTAGTGTGCTTGCTAGCCATCTCACCTAAGGAAGTGTGATGAACAACTAGCGTAGCTCACGACTTGTGGGTAAAGTTGTGCAACCTCTCGAGAGTGTAAAACTGATATATCAGCTGTGCTCACAGTCATGAGCGGCCCAGATCCTCCGTCTGATTAGTGGGGTTATCAACCTTTGACGAGGGCGATTCCCCGGGTGGTTTTGGTTTGGATGGTTCTCAGTAGTTCTTAATTAATATTGATTAATTCTTATGCAATTTGGGTTATGGTAACTCATCCATTTGTAGTAATTAGCTTTAATAAAATTTGCCAAGACTAAAAGCTAATGCAGTTGAGTCAGCTAACCTTAGAGCCTCATGCTCGTGTTATACTTGTTGAGTACGAGTTTGTACTCACACTTGCCTCTCTACTCTTCTGTTCTATTTTCGGATATCTTCGACTGCTGCTCAGTGCCCGGCAACGTGGAGGACTACGTCAGCAGCTTTGACGACTTCTAGGCGTTTGTCTCCCAATCAACGTCCCTGTGGCGCCCAGCTCTTCATGTATTCATTTTACGCTTCCGCAACTCTTGAACCGATTCTTGATTCGGTTGTAATAAATAATTCATTTATTGATTTATCTACGATTTATATTAATGTTATTCGTGACATGTGTTGTGATATCTTGATAATCTGTTGTATATATGCGTGACTTGATCCTGGCGCATATATGATTGCTCGATTTGTGTTCTTATAAATCGGGTGTGACAGATTGGTATCAGAGCCGTGTCGACTGTAGGACGAAGCCTAGGTAGAATTGGTCGAGTTTAGGACTTCGGTTCTCTTGCTTGCCTCCGCCAATCTTCAACCATCATTTTTCTGCTTCTATTCCTTGAGTCTTAAGCCCTCGATTTGCTGTTTTTCCCCGCCTTTTCTGAGAAGTAGCTTGAGTTTTCCGTAGACGTTGGCCTGAGTCGCCTAATCCGGTAATTTATAAGTTTAGGTTGTCCCTATGAAAATACGCTAGAACGAGTGTGTTAGTCGAGTAGTGTGGAAAACTCGACTAAGTTGTGAATGTTGAATGTTTGTTATTGTGCAAATGTCTGATTTGGATTTTTGGTTGATTGCATAGGCTAGTAGTTAAACTTGTTCATGCAAATCGACCTAACCCAACTTGAACGAAATAATAAAATTGAGTTAGAACATTGGGGGTAAAACCTATATTCCTTTCTTTCCGTCATATCCTTCCGAAGTTTCATTTCCGCAGCTACACAATATCTCGTTCTCATAAATTTCGGTTGTTGCAATCAGATGGTGAACACCAGGCGCACCGGTTCCGGTTCTGACCAGCAGGAGCAGAACAACCAGGGTACTGGGCAGCCGTTGCCGATGCCGCCACCACTGACCCCGGAGCAGTTCTTCCAGCTCCAGATGCAGATGATGGCTACCCTGAACAACACCGTTCAGGCTCTGCAGCAGATCCATGCTCAGCCGCCGCCTCCTCCGCCACCTCAGCCCCGTGACAGGCGTGCGGATTTTCTGAGAGGTCACCCTCCGACCTTCTCTCACGCCACGGACCCACTCCAGGCAGACGACTGGCTTCGTTCGGTGGAGCGCCAGTTGGTTGTTGCACAGTGCGACGACCGAGAGCGGGTTCTGTACGCCGCAGGGCAGCTGCGAGGCTCCGCTCTTGACTGGTGGGAGTCCTACCCAGCTCGGGATCGTGATGCTCTCACGTGGGACCAGTTCCGTGAGCGTTTCAGGAACCATCACATTCCTGAGGGCATCATGAAGATGAAGCAGAAGGAGTTCCGTGCTCTTAAGCAGGTAAAATTTAACGGAATTCCCTACCATTCCTTTTGAGCTTGATCCATCCTTGATTTCTTTCGTAAGCCTGACCAATTGAGCGATTTCTATCCTTGTTATCTGTGCCCGTTATTTCAGGGATCTATGACGGTGACGGAGTACCGTGACCATTTCCTTCAGCTTGCCCGTTACGCCCCTGCTGACGTCGCTCGTGATAGCGATAAGCAGGAGTACTTCAAGGAGGGACTGGATGATCACATCCAGTATGCGCTGCTGAACCACCGCTTCGACAACTTCAACCAGCTGGTTGATGCGGCCCTCAACACCGAGCGTAAGCGCCGGGAGATTGAGGATAAGAAGAGGAAGATGGCTCCATCCTCTTCGGGCAGCAACACCCGTCCCCGCTACCAGTACCCTCCGCAGCAGCAGCAGCAGAGGCCGCCCCAGCAGTACCAGCAGCGGCAGCAGTTTCCGCCTCGTCCTCAGCAGCAGCAGCAGGCGGGACAGGGTCAGAGGCTTCCGGCGCCTCCGGCTCCACCAGCTCAGAGGCAGGGAGCGCCCACTCCTCCTCCTGGGCAGCAGGCCGCTGCACTTCCTCGAGTGTGCTTCCACTGCGGCGAGCCAGGGCACTACGCCAACGTCTGCCCTCGGAAGGCGCAGGCAGGACAGCAGGGACGTGCAGCTCAGCCCAAGGCCCCAGCTCAGGGCAGGGTGAACCACGTGACAGCCGAGTCAGCGGCCGAGGCTTCCAACGTGGTTATTGGTACGTTCATGGTTAATGCCCATCCTGCTACAGTGCTTTTTGATACTGGTGCTACGCATTCTTTCATCACCCAGTCTTTTGTTGAGCATCATGGCATTCCTACTAGCACATTAAAGAGATGCATGTTAGTATCTTCACCGGGAGGGCAGTTGAGGTCTCATGTCTTCTGTCCTAGAGTCAGTGTGGCTATAAGGGGGGTAGATTTCGTTGCGAATCTGATGGTGCTAGACACCAAGGGTATTGATGTGATCCTCGGGATGGAGACTCTTGCTAAGTGGGGAGTCCGGATTGATTGTGCTCAGAGGACTGTTCTTCTGTCAGCACCGGATGGTGAGGAAGTCACTGTTGGTGCCACAGAGCCTTCTGGATTTCTTCATCAGATGGAGGCTAGACCCACGGATGGTATTCGCGTGGTGTCTGAATTCCCGGATGTCTTTCCGGATGATTTGCCAGGTATGCCGCCTGATCGCGACATTGAGTTTTCTATTGATCTCTTGCCTGGCACAGCTCCTATTGCTAAGCGGCCCTATCGTATGGCTCCTGTCGAGCATGAGGAGGTTAAGAAGACTGTCGACGAGTTGCTAGCTAAGGGTTATATCCGTCGCAGTTTCTCTCCTTGGGCTTTTCCTGTGTTGCTTGTAGAGAAGAAGGATGGCGCGAAGAGAATGTGCGTCGATTATCGGGATATGAATGCAGTCACTATCAAGAACAAGCATCCATTGCCCCGTATTGAGGATCTCTTTGATCAGCTCCAGGGTGCTTGTGTATTCTCGAAGATTGATCTTCGTTCGGGTTATCATCAGCTGAAGATTCATCCTGAGGATATTCAGAAAACGGCATTCACCTGCAAGTATGGGTTATACGAGTATACGGTCATGTCCTTCGGCTTGACTAATGCTCCGGCTTTCTTCATGCATCTGATGAACAAGGTTTTCATGGATTATCTGGACACCTTTGTGGTGATATTCATTGATGATATCCTGATATATTCCAAGTCGGAAGCGGAGCATGAGAAGCATATCAGGCTTGTGTTGCAGAGGCTCAGAGAGCACAAGCTGTATGCCAAGCTTAGCAAGTGCGAGTTTTGGATTGACGAGGTTCCGTTCCTCGGTCATGTTATCTCCAAGGGAGGTATTGCTGTGGACCCCGGAAAGGTGAAGGATGTGCTTGACTGGGTTGTACCACAGACGGTGAAGGAAGTCCGCTCTTTTCTGGGCTTAGCAGGTTACTATCGGAGGTTCATTGAGAATTTCTCCAAGATTGCGAAGCCTTTGACTTCCTTGCTGGAGAAAGGTGTGGATTTCTCTTGGACTGATGAGCGTCAGAAGGCCTTCGAGGAGCTGAAGAAGAGGTTGACTACGGCGCCAGTCCTTACTCTGCCAGACCAGAGCAAGAGGTTCACAGTGTATTGTGATGCTTCGAGGGATGGTCTTGGTTGCGTTCTGATGCAGGAAGGCAGGGTGATAGCTTATGCTTCGCGGCAGTTGCGCCGGCACGAGCTGAATTATCCCACTCATGATCTGGAGTTAGCCGCAGTTGTGCATGCTCTGAAGATATGGAGGCATTACTTGTTTGGGCAGAGGTGTGATATTTACACCGATCACAAGAGCCTCAAGTATATTTTCACTCAGAGTGAGCTGAACATGCGACAGAGAAGGTGGCTAGAGTTGGTCAAGGATTATGACCTGGAGATTCACTATCATCCGGGCAAGGCTAATGTTGTAGCAGATGCTCTGAGCAGGAAGAGCTATGTTAACATGGCCGTGGCTTTTCAGATGCCCCAGGAGTTATGCGAGGAGTTTGAGCAGTTGAGTCTGGGTTTCTTGCACCATACCTCGGGTACGTCGTTCGAGGCGGAACCCACTCTAGAGGCTGAGATCAGGCAGTATCAGAAGGAAGACCAGAAGCTGCAGGAGATTCGTGAGTTGCTCAAGATTGGCAAGGCTCCTCATTTTAGAGAGGATGATCAGGGTACCTTGTGGTACAAGGGTTGTATATGTGTACCGGATGTGGCAGATCTCAGGAAGTTGATTCTGAGTGAGGCCCACGATACAGCATATTCTATCCATCCAGGCAGCACGAAGATGTATTACGACCTGAAGGAACGATTCTGGTGGTCTGGAATGAAGCGTTCCGTTGCGGAGTACGTGGCTATTTGCGACACTTGTTAGCGTGTCAAGGCAGAGCATCAGAGGCCAGCAGGGTTATTGCAGCCGTTGAAGATTCCAGAGTGGAAATGGGAGGAAATCACTATGGACTTCATTGTTGGCTTGCCTCGTACTCAGAAAGGATACAACTCCATATGGGTAGTAGTGGATCGGTTGACGAAGGTTGCTCACTTCATTCCGGTGAACACTACTTACTCCGGTGCTAGACTCGCAGAGTTGTATATCTCCAGGATTGTCTGTCTGCATGGTGTTCCAAAGAAGATTATATCTGATCGAGGATCTCAGTTCACTTCACGGTTCTGGGAGCAGTTGCATGATTCGTTGGATACAAAGCTGCGCTTCAGTACTGCTTATCATCCTCAGACAGATGGGCAGACAGAGAGAACCAACCAAGTGTTGGAGGATATGCTTCGAGCCTGTGCTATTCAGTATGGTACCAGCTGGGATAAATGCCTGCCGTATGCAGAGTTTTCGTATAACAACAGTTATCAGGCCAGTCTGAAGAAGTCTCCTTTCGAGGCCCTGTATGGTCGGAAGTGCAGGACTCCGCTGTATTGGGATCAGATTGGCGAGAGGCAGGTGTTTGGTCCGGATATTGTTGAGGAGGCCGAACAGCTGGTACAGCAGGTGCGAGAGAATCTGAGGGTCGCTCAGACTCGTCAGAAGAGTTATGCGGATATTCGTCGCCGAGATTTGACCTTTGCAGTAGGTGACCATGTGTACCTGAAGGTCTCGCCGATGAGAGGAATCCGCAGGTTTAATGTACGAGGGAAGCTAGCTCCTCGATACATTGGTCCGTTCAAGGTGTTGGAACGAAAAGGTGAAGTGGCATATCGTCTGGAGTTGCCACTCAATCTCTCAGGAGTGCACGATGTGTTTCACGTGTCTCAGCTGAAGAAGTGTTTGAGAGTGCCAGAAGAGCAAGCACCGATAGAAGGGTTGGATGTGCAGGAGGATCTGACCTATATCGAGCATCCGGTGAAGATTTTGGAGACATCCGAGAGAGTCACCCGAAACAAGAAGATCAAGATGTGCCGTGTTCAGTGGAGTCATCACACGGAGGATGAGGCTACTTGGGAGCGAGAAGATGAGCTGAGGAGGACATATCCCGATCTCTTGCTAGCTAGCCTATCCGAATCTCGGGACGAGATTCCTGTAAGGGGGGTAGGTTTGTAACACCCTAAGGTAATTTCCTCAAATTTTAATTAATTTATTTGGGCTCGAATAAATTTTCCAGGGTTTTCTCTAATTTATCTCGTATTTAAAGTAATTTTATAACGCAAGAAAATAAAATTTATCATAGGATTAAATTGTTTGTGCATTCATGCCGCAGCATTATTTTATTTGTGTTGAGTTCATAGGTTTGAATTCAATTTGCATTTGAATTCAAATAGTTGTTTGAATGTTTGAGTATAGAAAAGGAAAAAGAATAAAAGAAAAGCAGCTCAATTCTCTCCCTCAGCCTGGCCCACTCCTCTCTCTCCCTTTCCTCCCTCCTGCAT
Organism: Panicum hallii; assembly: GCF_002211085.1. Lineage (NCBI taxonomy): Eukaryota > Viridiplantae > Streptophyta > Magnoliopsida > Poales > Poaceae > Panicum > Panicum hallii. The sequence goes on from NC_038045.1 coordinate 13,440,336, forward strand.
GGGCCACCCGAGGCCCAGCTCCCCCTCTCCCTCTCTTCCCCCGTGTGGGCCGCGCCCCAGCCCGGCCGCCCACGCTCTCTCCCCTCTTTCCCCTTCCCGCGTGGGCCGCACGCCGGCCCATCTCCTTTTCCCCAGCCCGAGCTGCGCTCGCCCTTCCCCCTCCCTCTCTCGCTGCCATTCCGGGCCCGCTTGTCAGCGCCCTCCCTTTCCTCCCTCCTCCCAGCGCCCGATCCCTCCCCTGTTTCTTCTCCCCGCCGGCCGGCCGCTCGGCCACTGGCCGCGGCCCCGCCCCGCCGCACCTTGGGCTTCCCCCTCTCGCACTCGCGCGGCCCCACTGGTCATCACCCGAGCCTTCTTTCCCCTTCTAGAAGCCCCGCAGCACCTGGGTAAGGCCGAGCCGCAACGAACCGCGGAAGGCACGGGATCCGTTGCCGTGATCCGCACGCCGAGGACTGCCCCCCCTTCTTAGCCGCGGCCTCTCTCTAGCGTTCCTCCTCAGCCGCATCCACCTCCCCCACCTCCCCTCTGTGCCCTAGCGCCGCCGCTCCGCTGCACGACCCGAGGGCAGCTCCGCCGCCTTGCGCCACCGCAATTCAACACCGGAGCCCTCGATCCTCGGCCTCCAACCGCCGTCGCAGTACCCCGGCGAGGTAAGAAGCGCGCCGTGCCCCTTTTCCCTCCCTATTCCCCTCTGTACGTGCGCGCCCCACTTGCCGCCGTTACCCCGAGCCGCCCCCGTCGTGGAGACCCCCTACCCGAGCCCTAATCAGCCGTCCCAAGCCCTTAGACGAGTTCCCCGCTGTCCAGCCTCTCTCCCCGGCACGATCTCGACCACCCAGAACCCCCGGAGCACCGATGTTGGCAAACTCCGGTGAAGCGCCGCCACGGGGGAGGTCGCCGGCGAGCAATCGCCGCCCCTGGGGTCCCCGTTCTCTCTGGCCGTCCGATCTGGTGTTCACGGATAAGATTAGATCGTGAAGCCCTTCGATGAGAGCCGTAAGATCCTGATCCGAGCGACCACGTCCGCGCGTACCGGTTCGCCCTTATTTTTAAATCCAGGCCGTCCGTCCTTGATCCGGCGCGTGGGGTTGAATTTCCGTTATGATCGGCTCTGGCGCGTTAGATCCCGATTGGACGGGTGAGATCTGCGCGTACCCCTTCGCGTAACAGATCTAATCCGAGCCGCCCGATTTAGATCCGAGGATCCAGATTAAAACATACCGCTTCATCCGCCCCTTTTGCTAAAGAGTCCCTGCCTTTTTGGGGAATCAACCCGCCGTCCACCCGTGAGTCAAAAATAATTGCAGATAGGTCCTTTTCCTTCCGTTTGACCCCCTGAGTTTCCTGGAATTTGTGGCCGCAGTCCATGTCTCGGGTTTTCATGCGCTAGCCCCTGAGTCTAAACTTTAATTACGTTTTAGCCCTCGGTTTTTGCGCAGAAACCCCTGTAAGTCTTGTTTTTCTCGCAATTAGGTCCCTGGATCCTGTTTTAAGCGCAGTTTTCACGTTTTAGCTCCGTTTTAGGTGTTCTTTATATGCACGCGATCGTTGTAACGCGTAGATTAGTTCTAGGCTAGTTTCATGTGCTGTTTCCATGTAATGTTGTACTGTTTTCTTATATTTTGCTATTGTTTGTGCATGTGTGTATGTGTGGACTATGTTTGACGATCGTGAGTAGACGCGGAGCCTTTGGAGCAGTACCAGGAGCAGCCGTCTTCCGAGCAGTTCGAGCAGCAGCCGGGAGAGTACGAGGAAGGCAAGTATAACATGAACCTCCTATCACCTTTTAAATACAATTTCATATTGCATTTAATTCTGTATGCCTATAAGGATTTCCTAGCCACTTTATCCTAAATATATATCCTATGGGTTGCATTTTGGTTAGTAGTGCTAGGTTGCTGCGCTATAACAAATCTCGGTCCTTTGTAATTAATTTGATTAATGGTCTTATGCAACTTAATTCTGGAGCCGACCCTCTGTGCTGTGTGCTTGAGTGGTTTGTGCATCCTTAAAAATATGTTTTTGTAGAAACATGGTTTAGGGGGCCAGCACGGTGCTTAGTGCTTGGTTGGCCACTCTCCATAAGGACCGGTTCATAGAGCGACAACCTGGGACAACCGCGCAACCACAAGACTGGTATGGGACGGTCTGGACTTACTAATTAGGTCATTTTGGTTCGGGAGTAACTTACCTGCGTGGGCAAGAGGGGTGGTAAGCTTCAATGGTCCCTGCTCCTCCGGCTTGGTCTGTGCTGTGTGTCTTGTACCCCCGGAGGTGGGCCCCATCGTCGCTGATCCAGAATCCTTAGCGGTTACACCTTACCAACGTGTCCTTTGTAACGGTCTCGTAGTGTGCTTGCTAGCCATCTCACCTAAGGAAGTGTGATGAACAACTAGCGTAGCTCACGACTTGTGGGTAAAGTTGTGCAACCTCTCGAGAGTGTAAAACTGATATATCAGCTGTGCTCACAGTCATGAGCGGCCCAGATCCTCCGTCTGATTAGTGGGGTTATCAACCTTTGACGAGGGCGATTCCCCGGGTGGTTTTGGTTTGGATGGTTCTCAGTAGTTCTTAATTAATATTGATTAATTCTTATGCAATTTGGGTTATGGTAACTCATCCATTTGTAGTAATTAGCTTTAATAAAATTTGCCAAGACTAAAAGCTAATGCAGTTGAGTCAGCTAACCTTAGAGCCTCATGCTCGTGTTATACTTGTTGAGTACGAGTTTGTACTCACACTTGCCTCTCTACTCTTCTGTTCTATTTTTGGATATCTTCGACTGCTGCTCAGTGCCCGGCAACGTGGAGGACTACGTCAGCAGCTTTGACGACTTCTAGGCGTTTGTCTCCCAGTCAACGTCCCTGTGGCGCCCAGCTCTTCATGTATTCATTTTACGCTTCCGCAACTCTTGAACCGATTCTTGATTCGGTTGTAATAAATAATTCATTTATTGATTTATCTACGATTTATATTAATGTTATTCGTGACATGTGTTGTGATATCTTGATAATCTATTGTATATATGCGTGACTTGATCCTGGCGCATATATGATTGCTCGATTTGTGTTCTTATAAATCGGGTGTGACACGATCCAGCGAGTGGTTAGCCCTAAGGCTGTACTCGAGTAGCTCTGTGCTACTTTCTCTTCTTCCGCAATGGGAGAGAGGGGTCTACCCTCCTGGAAAGGTAGTTCCCGCATGAAGGCCACAAGGTGGGACTCGTAATCGAGTAGTTCGGAGGGCTCAAAGCCCTTCCAGTACACAAAACGTCCTTGCGGCATTGATGTGTTGGTTAAACCCAAAAGGCTGCCCGAAAAAGATTTGGTGTGGCCATCGGGTTGCGAGTAGTTTTCAAGGGCGGGGGCTGCCCAACGAGCGGTGGCTTCCTCTTCTCTGAGTATTTCTCAGGACTGGCTTGAAGGTGTAGTACTACACGGGGAGTACTCTTTGTTGGAGTCCCAGTGGAAGTCAAAAACGGGGGCCCCCCGGAAAGTGGTGGCGCCCACATCCTTGATTTTGAGCAACAGATCCAAATCCTCCTCCAAGTTAGAGAGGAATTTAGATCATGTGGTCTTTTCAGATTGGTTTGAATCCGACCCGAATAGATCTGGTGCGTCACGAGTGGAAGTCGCGTTGAAAACGGACATCTTTTCGATCTTCTGGGCCAGATCGGAAAGCAACAGATCATCGAGGTTGTCGATGAACTAATCGAGATTGCTGCTTGGAGTTGATGAAGAGGCCTCCGGCTCCTTGGAGTTGGCTAGGTGGCTGTTAAAGCCACCCAAACCGTTGGCGATGCAGATCCAGGAGCTGAAGATGAAAGTTGTGCCCTCATCGAGCACAGCGCTGGTGAAGTTGAAGGATGCCATCGAATTCTCCAGTGGATGCTCGATGAACACCCTTACCTGGCGTGCCAGTTATCGGTGTTTTACCACCACGTCCACCAAGGGATACCCCCTAGGTGGTGAGTTTGTAGGTAGGGTGTTACCGAGATCAGGAACTCGAAAGTGCAAAGGAACACAAGGTTTTAGACAAGTTCGGGCCGCTGAGAGCATAATACACTATGTCCTATGTGGTTTGTATTGATGATGATTCTCCCCGAGGGTGACCCTATCCGCCCTTATATAGTCTGGGGGACAGGTTTATATGGAAGTCCTAGTGGGGTACAAGCCCAGGAGTCCTACCCGAGTACTTCTCGTGTAGTTTCCTACCGTGTCCGACTAGTTTAACTACTGTATGAGTACTCCTAGTGCATTACTAGTACTTACAACAGATGTAGGGCATGGGCCATGTCCCATCCCGTATCCTAGGAGAAGTGTGCCATGTGGACAGTCCCGTGTGCCGGGGTCTGACAACGAGTTCATCACACCCCATATAAAAGAAGACTTGACAACTACTCAGGGTATGAGCACCTCACAGCCTCGATGCAGCCAAGGAAGTACTTGGAAGACACCTTCAAGATGGAGTTTGGGAGGACTCGAAGACACCTTCAGAAGTACTCGGATGCCTGCAGTACGTGTCTACGAAAAGCTCGAGAGCTTCTCATACCCGGGCACACTGGACTGTGCACATAGCGTACTCTTCCTAGGATAAGGTATGGAACATGGCCCACGCTCTACATCTGTTGTAACTACTTGTAGCATAGTAGGACTACTGATACAGTAGTAAAACCAGTCAAAGGCGATAGGAAACTACCCGACAAGTACTCGGGTAGGACTCTTGGGCTTGTATCTGACTGGGACTTCCATGTAACCCTATCCCCCAGACTATATAAGGGCGGATAGGGACCCCCTCCAAATAGGAGATCACTCGATCACCACCTAAGACAATACAAACCACAGAGGACGTAAGATATTACGCTCTTGGTGGCCCGAACCTATTTGAACTTTGTGTTCCTTGCACCTTCGAGTTTCTGATCTTGGCGACACCCTAACTACAAATTCACCACCTCAGGGGTATCCCTTGGTGGGCGTGGCGGTAAAACACTGACACCCTCCCCCATCAACTACACGGCTAATGAGGATCCTCGGCGGTTGGAGCGAGATCCTTCTGCTGTTGTCCTGCATGAGTTGAGGAAGTCAAGCGAGCTTGTGGCGGCGCATCCTACGTCCAACGACCATGGCTGCTTCCATGACTGCAAGCTCAGTTGTCCCCTCCCTTGCAGATGTTTGTCGCGGACAGCTTTGCAAGGACAGGTCAGCTGCCCCCTCTGATTTACAACGATCGGTCAGCTCCACCCTCTCTCCGAAGAACCTGCGCCCTCTCTTCGAGAAATCTTTTGCTCTTGATCATGTTTCTCACCCACCGCTATAGGCGCTATTGGGTTCATTTCGGCACTAGCTCGTTGGAGTACTACACAATGTGGTGTTCTCCGATTGCGTGCACATTATGTAATTTGTAATTTTAAAGTTGATCTCTTTTTTGCAGAAGTGGTAGGTAGAGCAGATTTTGTTCCCTCGTTCGCGGATGTGGAAGATTCTCCTTGTAATCATTTTTACTAGAATTTGATTAAATTTCTTTGGGGATATGATTGTAGGAAAGAAAAGATTCAGATGTGCGACAAGTAGGATGATGGTTTGGAGCTGGAGATCCCCTCCCACCAGATGGATACATGTGTATAAGAAACTAGCAATCTTGCTTTGGATGCATGTGTATAAGAAACTAGCAATCTTGCTTTGGCTACATGTCAGACCCGGGACCACGGGACTGTGCACATGGCGTACATATTCTAGGATAAGGGATGGGATATGGCCCACACCCAACACCAGTTGTAACTAATCATACAAGAGTAGAACAAGTTAGAAGAGAAGCAAACTACCCGAAAAGTACTCGGGTAGGACTCCTAAGCTAGTATTTGGCTAGGACTTCATGTAACTCTACCCCATAAACTATATAAGGGCAGGCAGGGATCCCCTTCAAAAATACATCATTTAAGGCAATACAAAGCACCACACAGGACATAGGGTAGTACGCATACTGCGGCCGAACCTGTCTAAAGTTTCATGTTTGTCGGTGTTTAACCACCATGCCCACCGAGAGATACTCCCGAGGTGGTGAGTTTGTAGGTATGATGTCGCCAAGATCAGGAACTCGAAGGTGCAAGGAACACAAAGTTTACATAGGTTCGGGCCACTGAGAGCGTAATACCCTACGTCCTGTGTGGTTTGTATTGCCTTAGGTGTTGATCGAGTGATCTCCTGTTTGGAGGGGGTCCCTGTCCGCCCTTATATAGTCTGGGGGATAGGGTTACATGGAAGTTCTAGTCAGATACGAGTCCAGGAGTCCTACTCGAGTACCTTTCGGGTAGTTTCCTACTATCTTAGACTAGTTTTACTACTGTATGAGTAGTTCTACTATGTTACGAGTAGTTACAACTGGTGTAAGGCATGGGCCATATCCCACCCCTTATCATGTAAGATGTAGGCCATGTGCGCAGTCCCGTGGGCCTAGGTCTGACAGTGTTCCTTGCACCTTCGAGCTCCTGTTCTCAATCTACCACCTCGGGGGTATCCTTGGGTGGGCTTGGAGGTTAAACACCGACAGCTGGCACGCCAGGTAGAGGTGTTCATCGAGCATCCATCGGCGAACTCGTTGACATTTTTCAACTTCACCAGCGTCGTGCTCATCGAGGGCACAACTTTCATCTTTGGCTCGTGGGTCTGCGTTGCTGATGGTGCGGGCAACTTTCGTCGGCACTTCATCGATGACATGAAGTCAGAGGCATCTGTGGCAAGCCAACGTAATGGCCTCGATGAGTTCATTGACAACCTTGATGAGACGCTGCTCCCTGATATCACTAGGGAGGTCGTGGAGGAGTCCGTTTTCAACGCCACTCCAACTCGTGCTGCACCAGTACTCCTCAGATCGGATCTGATTCTGTCTGAGGATCCACGTATCCAATTACCTTTCAGGATTCACAACACGGCCACTATTTACCAGAAGGCCATGCGATTCAAGACCCTCTCCGCATTGGAGGAGGACTTGGATCGCCTGCTCTAGGTCGGAGATGACTGCTTCGACGACTACACGGATGCTACCAGTAAGGATCATGCTACAACTACTTTGACTTTGTGAGGACGCTCGGTGACCCACCGACGACTACTTCGACTACTCATCTCGACTACAAAACTGGTCGGGAGCAGGCCTCACTTCATCGACAACTTATCGTGGACGAGTTCCGACTAGTCAGTTTCATCAACAAACCGCTGCGGCTCCACCAGTGACCGCCATGACTTTATCGACAATCATCCACAAATCAAGCTAAGTCACTTATACCTTTTCTGACTTGTTCTTCTCAGGATTGGCTACTATTTTGGGTACGCCTCTCGACGAGACTTACCCTCGAGGGCTATACCATGATCGACTACTTGTAGGGTTTGCTGACTAACAGCCCACGCGCTTGGTACACCAAGTTGTGTTAGGCTCATAGCGGCTACACCCTACGGACATGCGTGTTGCAACATGCGCTCTCACCTACTACTTTATGCGCAACGTGCATCCTCTTTGTCGCACGCCGACTACTTATTTCTGCATTCGTTGTCTTCTCTTAACGGTTACTAAAGTACTCTGGCAGCACATGCCTTAATCCGTGAAACCTTGACTCTTCTGTATGCCTATGTTCCTACGCGTGCACATGATCAGCTCCCTGCGCTATGGGCTACGGCTATCAGTGATCAGGTGCTTAAACATAATAGGCTAACTACTCGGAGAAATTACATGGCCTGTCAAGAGCAAGACATGATTTTTTATTATGCATTTTACAATGCCGGGATTCGCTCCCAACTCGATATCATGTATATCAGTTACAACATATGTTTTATGTTTACCTTGTAGGGGACCAGACCTGGACCATGTTGCTGGGTGAGGTATGCTCCTAAGAGCTGCCTTACTCGGCTATCACTTCGTTGGCACAGACCACTAGGCGTGCTAGCAGTGACTCGGCCGACTCCCAGGCTCGGGGGCTAGCACCGCCAACCATGTGGCGTATCTCCACTGATTCGACCGGTACCTATGCTACTCGGTGTACCTTCGGTGGCTCGTCTAGCTCCCATGCTGGGGGGCTAGGCACGACAAGGCGCTCGGCTTACCTTCAGTGGCTCATCTAGCTCCCATGCTCGGGGTCTGGGCATGACAAGGCACTCGCAGTACTGTCGGTGGCTTGTCGAGCTCCCGTGCTCGGGGGCTGGGTGCAACAGGGCACTCAGCATGCTTTCAGTAGCTCGTCTAGCTCCCATACTAGGGGCTGGGCACGGCTTCTCCATGGGTAGCGGGGGTAAAGGTAGAAAGAAAGGAAAGCAAAAGATACAAGGACAACTACGTACGAAGAAAGATGCAGCAACCATTCCCTAGCAACAGTCACTAGTGGCTTGTCTAACTCTATGACGCTCAGGAACAAGATGGGAGCTAAATTTCTGTTCTACCGTCATCTCCCAATCCAAGTAAGTCTCAGCATCATAAGATCCATAAAACGGTAGAATAGAAAACTTAATCTTAGCATAAGGATCATTATCTTGCTCAGGAGCATGAGGACGACGTCTACCATTACCTCCCATACCTTGATGATTATGCAGAAGATGATAGCGCTGCTGTGCATCAACCTCGTCGTCGTCGAACTCGTCCTTTGTGTCGTTGTGGGCAGGGCCGACGGCAGCAGGGATGATGGGGGGTGGAGCATGGTGGGGAAAATGAGCCTCCACCGCGTCCAGCCATGCGGCAAGACCATCAACACTTGTATGAATCCTCTGAAAGGTGGTTGTTGTAGTGGTCTGGTACTTGTTGAAAGCGTCAGTCATCGCCCGCATCATGTCTTTTAGTTCCATATGGGACACGCACTTAGTATCATCCGAAAGTGTAGAAGGAGAGGTCTTGTCCATCGGTGTGGCAGAACCGCCTGAATTATTCCAGCTCAAGTGCGCTAATGATCACTATACAGCCGGCATTAACTCAACGCACTTTAAACGGAACAATCCATTGGTCTGTCGGGTCTCCGCCCGATACAACCACGGTTCAACAGGATCGAAGCAGGTTTACCTCGCACGAAGGCGAGTTTACAATCCCAGTACAGCTCATCAATTTTTAATTTACAGATATACAAATATTAATACAAACCTTGTTTAAACTAAAAGTAAAACTTATACAAGCAGTGTTTAACTCGACAAGCTAAACAGCTCGTCCAAAATTACACGCGACTACATATGTCGCAAAGGATGACACCATGCTCAGCCCAAGGCCTGGTGTCACTTAGGAGGGTCACTGCCAGCCGGGAACAGATCCCACTCCACGGACCAGCCAAAAGGAACAGACATTGGCCATGCAGGGTTGTCCGTGGGATTCTCGAAGGTTACACCTGAAAAGATACTAGCAAGACTGAGTATTCTAATACTCAGCAAGGCTTACCCGGGTTTGGGTATACTTTAGCCCGTAACTAGACTCATGAAGGCACTGTAAAAGTTCTGGGTTTATTTTCAGCTGAAAAGCAACAAAGAGTATGAACTACTTTCAAATTTTAGCTTTCATATTCTATATTAGCACCTACACTAAGCAAGCAAGTAGAGATTATCATTCATCATGATTAATCCATCAATAGTTACACTTCTTACTCTATGTGGCAGAAGGAATAAGCAGTCTCAATTTCCGCGAGAGACGGACGATTCTGAATCGAGTTTCAAACCTTGCAAGGGTAAACCTAACTCACACGCTTGGAACATCCAAAGATCGTTCCGAAGCAACCTTTTCCCTCATATTTCGGGTTATGGATCAGGGCCACCACAAGTGACCGCAGGACCGTACGCACACCAATTGTTCAGGACATACGTCTATAGCGCGACTACATGATCCCATATTCCTATCTGCCATGCAGAATGTACTCCCACACATCGGTGCGTGTAAACATAAAATAAAAGTCGAGTGGTGGAGACATGTCCATTTGCCGGGCCATTCAGGTACTAGGCTTACCGCTTTACCATATTTCGCGGCATGTGGCTAGTACATTCAAATGCTTAGCCACCACTACCACACACTGTGACCTTATCAACTTTTATCAACATAGATGGGGTAAACTTCCACGTCATGTTACTGCACATGACCCTGCCCATCATCCTTATAGTGGTTGCAGAATTGTAGACAAGCAACTCCTATATCGCGCGAGTGACAGGAAATCACTTGACTTTTACCGGTCCTGTTTAGCAGAGCGTCTATGCGATAAGGACTCGGGTACAACACAATGGATTCCTAAGATCTTATGCAACTAGGGTTTCATTTCAACTCCTAGACGTAATGCTAGGTATATAATATATAAGTGAAATGGTAATAAATTGAAATATTGGGGTATGCATTGGGGCTTGCCTTCTTGAGTGGGGTTGGGGGTAGGAGTGTCAGTGACTTCCGAACTTTTGTTCGGGGCTTCAGTTAGATCCTCGGCGACGTTTATCGGGCCTTCAGAAAACCCTTGGTCTTGTCCCAAGACCAACTCGTAGTCTCTGTCATCGAGTGTCGTTGATTCTACATGAAATGCAACAATTTAATTAGAATGATGTTTGAGTTTAAGATCTTATGTCACAACAAAGTTGCAATCAAAAAAGTCAACACACATGAATTCATGAAATAAGGGGGTTTAGACTTGAACTATCATTTATAATTAAGTTATGATTATAGTATTGGATTTACTGGAAACAGGAACTAAGACATTTGAATTTGAATTCAAATTCCAAGTTTAAATTCAAAACTTAGGTAAAAAGAATTATAAAGTCTTAAGAACATGCTTAAGTAATTTCAAAACATTTCAAATTTGAACTGCCCAAATTCAAAAGAACTTAAAATATAAAATAAAGCTAAGTTTGAAACTTTTACACTAGTTCACTCATGACCTATAAAAATTACATACCAAAAATCACAATAAACAAAGCTAGTGTGTCTAAGTTATGTATAAAATACCTATTAAACTTAGGTTTAAAATAGATGCAAAAGTATTTAGTTTTAAACTAAACTTCATTAATAAAAGTTGTAGGGTTTGAAATCTAGTTTCCAACAAAATTAGTTTGGCAATTTTTGGATATTTCTACAGTTTTCTATGAATTTTGCAAGACAGTAGCATCAATCACATGAAATAACAAACACTTAGGGGGGCTCCTTGGTATTTTGCGTTTGGGTCCCTGGAACATGGTTTCTTCTCACAGGTATACCCCTGCCCGGCCTCGACAGCGGCCGGCCGTTTGGCCCCCGGCGCGTTCTCGCCGGCAGCGAGGTTACCGGCGGGGAAGGGCTGGTCGGGCAGGGTCTACGGGACCCAGGGAGCAGTTTGGGGAAGGGTGTGCTCGACGGGCGGTAGTGGAACATGACCGGCGACGAGGAGGGGCGGCGGCCGTGTCGGGTCACCGACGTTCCCAGCGAAGGGCTGGTGAATAGGGGAATCTAACGCGTGCACGAGCACCAGGGGAAGTTGGGGATGCGATTCCCGTACTTGGATTGGCCGAGGAGGTGGCGGTGGGGTGCTGTCGACGGTGAGGTCGAGCTCAGGCGGCTCCGATGAGAGGCGGCTCGGGGTGGAGGCGATTCCGGCGAGGGAGGGTCGGGGGTTGGACCAGATCAGGTCGGGGGGCTAGGGGAAGAGGTGAGGGGGCGGTGTGCGGCTGGAATTTGGGCGGGGTGGAGTGATCGCTGTGAATGCCGGCGAGGAGCACGGGCGGACATCGGTGGCGCAAGGAAGAAGAAAGGGGAAAACAGGCCAGGGAAAGGGGTTTGGGTCGGTCTTATAGTAGCACATTGCTTCAAGGAAGAGAGGGAGAGGAGAACCGGCCACGGGATTGGGCTCAAGACGGCGGGCGACGCCGGCGATTCCCTCGGATGCGTGGCGGTTGCTCGGCTCCGGTGGCCCGACGTGGCAAGAGGAGGGGAGGACAGCAGGGGTAGCACGGGCGGTGGGGAAAGGGGTGGGGCGACGCGTGGAAGGGCGGCGTAGAGCTGCAAGGTGGCGCACATGGCCGGGCAGGGGCGGCGGCGTGCAGCGGAGGAGAAGCAGAGAGGAGATCGGGACTGGGGAAGACGAAGGGGACCTAGTTGTAAAAAGCAGAAAGTTCAGGGACCTCACTGTAATGCACATATAACTTTCAAACTAGAGCTCAAATGTAGATGGGCCCAAAAGCAAAAGTGCAGGGTTTTTCAAGATCTACAACTTTGCTTTAGGGTTCATCTGCAGAAGGGCAACAGTTTTGAAATTAATATGAAACTTAGCAAAGTTTTCAAACTTTATGTAAATCCTATATATAAAACTACACTACACATATATCCAAAGGGTAGTTTCACTTACTTTTGCGATTTAAACACAAGTTTTGGACTTTTGCAAAATAATCCTCATACATTTGAATTCTACCCTCCATATTCACCCATTTAGCACAAAAGGACCTCTATTAAAATATAATTATATAAACAACCACTTTTCCTTAGCATTAAAATTTTTAAACACACTTTTGCCACATTTTGTACATAACAACACACTAAAGATCTAGGGTGTGACCATGCTGTTTACCCGAGTGTCACAGCCTTCCCCCTAAAAAGAATCTCGTCCCGAGATTCTAGAACAAAAGAATTTGGATGATTAATTTCGGAGGTTGGCTTGGAAGAAGTCTGGGAAATTATGCTGAAGATAAGATTAGGTTTCCCATGTTGCTTCTTCTTCTGTGTGATGGTTCCACTGAATCTTGTACATTCTGATGGTTTCTCTTCTAGTGCTCCTTTCTTTAGTGTCTAGCACTTTAAGGGGGTGTTCTGTATAAGTCAGATCAGGTTCGATTTCGATGGCTTGGGAATCGATGATCTCGGTAGGAATCTTAAAACACTTCCTGAGTTGGGATACATAGAAGATATTATGGATGGCCGCTAATTGAGAAGGAAGTTGAAGACGGTAAGCTACGGGTCCACAGATTTCAAGGATTTCAAAGGGTCCGATGTATCGAGGAGCAAGTTTCCCTTTCACGACGAACCTTTGAATACCTTGAGTAGGAGATACTCGAAGATATACGAAGTCTCCATTTTGAAACTGTAATGGTCTTCTTCGTATATCAGTGTAGCTTTTTTGTCGAGATTGGGCTGTCTTTAAATTGTTCTGGATAATCTTTACTTTATCCTCTGCTTCTATGACCAGGTCGGGTCCAAAATCTTTACATTCGCCGGTTTGGGACCAAATTAAAGGAGTTCGGCATTGGCGACCGTACAATGCTTCAAACGGGGCCATTTTGAGACTAGTCTGATAACTGTTGTTGTATGCAAACTCTGCTAACGACAGACATTTGTCCCAGTTCTTGTCATATTGAAGGATGCAGGCTCTGAGCATATCTTCCAAAATCTGATTTACCCTTTCGATCTGTCCATCTATCTGAGGATGATACGCAGAGCTTCGAATTAACTTAGTTCCAAGAGCATCTTGGAGTTGCTCCCAGAACCAAGCGACGAATTGTGCTCCACGATCGGAAATGATTGTCTTAGGTATGCCATGAAGACGAACAATCTGATCCAAGTAAATCTCGGCATACTTCTTGGCATTATATGTAGTGTGTACGGGAAGGAAATGTGCAGTTTTGGTTAATCGATCAACTATTACCCAAATGGAGTCATGCCTTAGAGATGTATTGGGCAAACCCACAATGAAGTCCATACTGATATCCTCCCACTTCCAAGAGGGAATAGGTAGAGGTTGAAGAATACCAACAGTTTTTAGATGACTGGCTTTGACTCTTTGGCAGATATCACATTCTGAGACATACTTGGCGATTTCTCGTTTCATACGAGTCCACCAAAAGTTCTGTTTCAGATCTTCGTACATCTTCATACTGCCAGGGTGCATAGCAAATTTGGATAGGTGGGCTTCGTCCATTATCTATTTACGGAGCTTATGGTCCTTGGGTACAACAATACGTTCATTGAACCATAAAACTCCTTCTAGATCTTCTCGGAAGCATGTATACTTTCCTTCTCCTTGGGTCATCTTCTGTTTAATGATTCTAACTCTCTTATTGCGCCGCTGAGCTAGAACAATGTCATCCCTAAGCGTGGCTTTAACTGAAAGATGGTTCAAGTCACCTTCGGAAATGATTTCTAAATTAAGCTTTCTCATTTCCCAGCAGAGAGTCTCATTGAAAGCCTCTACAGGCAAGCAAGAGTAATGTGCTTAGCGACTGAGTGCATCCGCAACGACATTGGCCTTGCCTGGATGATAGTGCACTTCCAAGTCATAATCTTTGATAAGTTCTAGCCAGCGTCTTTGCCTCATATTCAGGTCTGACTGCGTAAAGATGTACTTGAGGCTTTATGATCAGTATATATGTGACATTTCGTACCCATCAAATGATGTCTCCAGATCTTCAAGGCATGAATGATTGCTGCAAGTTCAAGATCATGAGTAGGATAGTTGTGTTCATGAACTCTGAGTGCTCGTGATGCATATGCAATTACTCGATTTTCTTGCATAAGCACACAACCAAGTCCAGTTCCTGATGCATCACAATAGATGTCAAAGGGTTTTGACACATCTGGTTGAGCCAAGACTGGAGCAGTAGTAAGATGATCTCTGAGGATGTGGAATGCATCACCGTATTTTTGATCCCAAGAGAATTTAACACCTTTCTTTAGTAGTTCGGTCATAGGTTTGGCTATTCTGGAAAAGTCAGGAATGAAACGGTGATAATAGCCAGCTAGACCAAGAAAGCTTCGAATCTGATGGACTGTTGCAGGAGGTTTCCAATCCATCACTTCTTGCACTTTGCTGGGATCAACGGATATACCGTCACCAGAAATGGTATGGCCCAGAAATTTCACAGTATTTAACCAAAACTCGCACTTGGAGAATTTGGCGTACAAGTGGTGGTCTCTTAATCATTGAAGGATGACATGGAGATGTTTGGCATGATCTTCTGGATTTTTAGAATAGATCAAGATGTCATCAATGAAGACCACAACAAATTTGTCGAGTTCTTGCATGAAGACAGAATTCATGAGATACATGAAATACGCTGGAGCATTGGTAAGACCAAACGACATGACCAGATACTCGTATAGACCATATCGAGTGGAGAAAGCTGTTTTTGGAATATCACTGGGCCGGATCTTAATTTAATGATAGCCGGAATGAAGATCAATCTTAGAAAATACCTTAGCTCCGGCTAGCTGATCGAAGAGAATATCAATGCGGGGTAGGGGATACTTATTTTTGATAGTTACCACATTGAGAGGACGGTAATCAACACATAGCCTTAATCTATTGTCTTTCTTTTTCACAAACAAGACTGGACAACCCCACGGTGAAGCACTTGGACGAATGAAACCTTTGTTTAAGAGGTCTTGGAGTTGGATTTTCAACTCGGCCAACTCATTAGGAGGCATACAGTAAGATCTCTTAGAAATAGGGGCTGTGCCAGGTTGAAGTTCTATGATAAACTCGATATCTCTATCCAGGGGCATTCCAAGAAAATCGTCTGGAAAAACATCTGGATATTCACAAACAATAGGAATATCCTTTAACTTAATCCCAGATGCAGCATAGGTGCTAGAATTGAAGTATTTCGGTTGTGGAAGATAGAGAACAGTAGGCTCATGTTCAAGTGAATTTATCTCCACAGTTCGAGAAGAGATATCTAAAGACACCTGGTGCTGGGTCATCCAATTCATTCCTAAAAGAACATCCATTCCTTCTAGGTCTAGTAATAGTAAATCTGTCCTCATTAGATTGTAACCCATCTGAATTGGCACACTTCTACAAACTTGGTTCGAGGAGATTTTACCACCAGGAGTGGTTATCATATATACCCCACTAACAGGATAAAGATCCAGGCCTATTTTAGTTCCAAACTTGGCACTGACAAAGCTATGGGTGGCACCAGTATAAAAATAATAATAACGGGGTGATGGTTGATAGTAAATGTACCCGTCATTATCGGGGTCCCCTCGGGGAGTTCGGAGAGTGTGGTGAGGTTCACCCTTCCTTGGTGGACCTGGACCACTTGCCTCTTGCCCTTGCCCTTGTTGGTTGGACTGGATGTTTGCCCTTGGAAAGACTTCCTAGGTTGAGGGCAGTCCTTGATGAAGTGGGACGGGCTTCCGCAGTTGAAACAATGATAGTTACTGTTTCCTTGATTGGCTAGCGGAAAGCTCGGCCGCGGACCTTGTTGTGGTTGCTGCTGAATTTGTGGTGTCGGTGGTCTATTGAATCGTGCCTGTTGGGGTGGTCTGGCTACCCATTTGCCAGGCAAAATGCCTCGAGGCGGGGCTCGAGGGGTGTTACTCGGGACCAACCGATACCTTGACAGTTGCGCAGTTGCAGGCCCTGTAGGTGCCTTCCGTTTCTTTTCTGCTCTGTGGGCTGAGATACAATCTTCTTGAGTAATGGCCATGTTGACCAACTCATTAAAATTGTCGGCCTTTACCAAATTCAATCGTTCTTTAAGTTTGGTATTCAGGCCTCGGCGAAAACGATCTCTTTTGCGGGCATCACTGTCCGCATGGTATCCCGCATATTGGCACAAGTGGTTGAAAACTTGTGCGTATTGCATGACAGTGCGGGTTCCCTGAGTCAGATTCAGAAATTCATTGAGCTTGTGCTCAATGAGTCCCTCGGGTATATGGTGCACTAGAAACGCAGTTCGAAACTCGTCCCATGTGACGACATGATCGGCAGGCTGCATGGCGTAAAAATGATCCCACCATAGACGAGCTGTGCCGCGGAGTTGCTGGGCTGCAAAAAGCGCCTTGTTTTCATCTGAACACAAAGCAGATAATAAGGCAAACTTGGACTCGATGGTTCGAAGCCAAGCGTCTGCATCCAGAGACTCGTCTGCCTTATGGAATAATGGAGGCTGGGTACTGAGAAAGTCTTCGTAACTGGCCGATAGGGGTTCATCTCGGCCTCGGGGTTGCTGATGGAAGTGGCCCATTTGAGCCTGCACAAGCTGGTTGAGAAGTTCTGTTTGTCGGGCCATGACCTCGGCCAAATTTGGAGGTGGCGGTGGTGGTTGCTGAGAACCACTGGCCTGATCTGCCCGGAATCCTTCCGGGGTTCCGCGAGTAGCTCCAACCATCTGAAATAAAGGAGATATCCATTATCAACCATATTCTTACTCCAATTTCAGATGATATACAATTACCAAATGGAAATGTAATTCATATGCTCCATTCAATCCACTCAGAACAGATGCAAGGATATTGAGCAAGATAATAAAACACAAGATTTAGATTGCTATATAAACGCTGGTAATCCTTACATCTTACATCAACGCACTTAAACCACTACAAACCATTTCCTAAGTGCACATGCCACATATACAACAAGTGGCTCTAGATCTAGATAGACTACACATCGCCTATGTCACATTTTTCTACACTAGTTACAACTAGACTATCACCCACTCAACCAAAACTAAAAGTCATCAAAGTTGCCCACTGATGACTGACTGCCAGAAGAAGAATGTTGGGGACTAATAACAGGATCTCCGTGCTCAGAATCGATCTCGGAGACTCCTTCAATTTCTTCCGGATCTTCTTCTTCCTCTTCAGGAGCTGGTACAGCAGGAGGTGCTGGCTGCTGTTGAAGTTCAATTATTTGCGCATTGGCATCATCAACTTCGAGAATGAGGTCATGGATCTGTTCCTGAAGAAACTCAATGATCGTGTTGCGTTGGGTGATTATCGCATCACTCTCATTGATTTGATCTTCTTGATGATGAATAGTCTCATTCCAGGCGGCGATGATCCCATCTTTCTCAATCACCAAGGCTCGAAGTTGGTCAACTTGGGTGATTTGTCTATCAGCCTCCCTATAGTGACTTCGTGCGGCATTGATCAACTGACCTATTTCGCGATGTAGTAGCAGTTGATGGTGATACTGCACATTCATAAACCGCATCATACCTCGAAATGCTTCTTCCGTTGAACCTTATGGTCTATGACTCTCAGGGACTACCCCGAGATTCCATTCTGGCTTGTTGGGATCTGTTGTAGAAAATAAACCAATGGGCTGTCCTGCGACTTCCTCGGGATGCTGATTACAGAAAAGATAAATAGCTTCCAATGCTGCTCCTTCAATGGTGTCAACGATTCGATAGCCCATCATGTTAACTTCAATGGGCTACCATTGGGAAGGAAAAGGATGTTGAGAAATAGTCATTCTGACTCGAGCTCGATGAACGCCTTCTTCCTGATACTCTACTGCATCATATTGTGGAGGCTCTGTATAGCAGAAGGACCTTAAAGATTCCCAAAGTAAACGAGGAAAACCCTCCCAATGCAGGGCATTTGTGTGGAGATGCCCTGCCAGATCCCAAAAGACATTGGAAGGGGCTGCCATCTGCAACAAGAATGCAAATGGTGAGACTTTTTACCTTGCTGAGAAATCACAAGATAAATGGAACGAGATAATCAATTCTGATAACAGCAAGGAATGGAAATCAAATGGATGCCTAAAGTACTTAAGATACTTGACTAATACTACCACAAGAATCCCATTAACCCCTACTAGAGATACACAACCTACTACATATCCTTAGAAAACCAAAACATGCATTGTATTCATATTTTTGATGATGAGTTATGCATGCACGTTCTATTTGACCTCACAACCGAAACAATTGCCGAATATCCTCGGGCTTATGTGATTTATTCCGGTGGCATACCCATACGTCTCTCGCTATATAACTAATCGATAAATCCCATCCGTCTTAACCTATTAACCGTGGTTAGTGTACCTGCAGAAGACCACACATATATATATATATCATGAACCTTTCATGGCAGCATGACATGAAAGCGTCCCCAAACATTACTGTTCACTATAGAAACAGCATCCGTACAATTACCACCGTACAGACAAAGTTAACATACGTTATCGAAACAACGTATTCACGGGGTACCGCAACAATGCGGGGGTATGAACAGCGATCACCATACCCTGCGCCGAACCATATATGTGGCAGAACCAACCTGAATTATACCGATTCAAGTACGTGAATCCATTCCTGAGGGCTCCAACGTGCTTCAAACGGTATAATCTCTTGGCCTGTCGGGTAACGTCCCAATAAACCACCGAATACAGGATCAATAAGGTTACCTCACACAAAGGTGAGTCCAGAGATACAGTTACCATGATATTTTACATCACAGGGAATTACATTACAAGAGTTTCCAAAAGTAGTATGAAGTTTCAACTTTAGAGAAAACATTACAAACTGTTAAAGTTATGGTTTTTGGCAGCGGAAAACAAATGTGACAACTTACAACACATCGTCAAGACTGATGCCATGCTAAGCCCGGGCACGACATCACTTGATATTACCAATGTTGGCCGGGAACGGATTCTATTCTATGGATCAACCATCTAGAAGAGCATAGGGCCAAGACAGGGGAAGAGAAGGGTGTTCAAAGACTTTACCTGAAAAACATGTAACTAGCAAGACTGAGTATACTAATACTCAGCAAGGCTTACCCGTTTCATGGTATACTTAGCCATGTAACTAGACTTATGAAAGCTTATAATGGTTCTGGGTTTAATTTCAGCTGAAAAGCAATAAAGAGTAGATCCTTAATTTCAATTTTTAGCTTTCAGGTTCTAGTTGATTATCCATTCTAGGTAAGCACCTATAACTAAACAAACATGGTATACATCTTTGGTCAAACATCATCTTTGATAACCATATAATTAGTCTTGTTACTCTATGTGACAAAGGGATCAAGCAGTCTCAATCTCCGCGAGAAACGGACGATTCTGAATCGAATTTCCAACCTTGCAAGGATAAACCTAATTCACACGCTTGGAACACCAAAGGGTCGTTCCGAAGCAACCGTTTGCCTTTCATTCCAACTCGTGGATCAGATCCACCACAAGTGACTGCAGGACCATACGCACTTCCAAAGTGCAGGACGTACGCCTGTAGCGCGACTACATGTCCGTACTCCTGGTTGCCCAGCAACACGTATTCCTACACGTCGAATCAAGTAACCAGAAGAAGCAAATGCGAGTGGTGGGAGGTATGTCCACTCCTCGGGCCGATTGGTTACTAGGCTTGCCGCTTACCCAAAATTCACGGCATGTGGTTAGTACTTTCAAACGCTTAACCCCGATCACCACACACTGCGACCTTATCAAATTCAACAATACAGACGGGGTATCATCTCAACCATAATACGTCACAAACTCTCGTCCATCATCCTTATAGTGATAACAGGAATGTAAACATTACAACTCCTATATCGCGCGAGTGACAGGAAATCACCCAACTTCTACCGGTCCTATTAGCATAGCAGCTAGTCGGACTCAAGTTCTAGTGTTCAGTACATCGGTTCCTGGAATTATGCAACTAGGGTTCCAAGCAATTCCTAAGAACTTAATGCATGGAAATATATAAATAGATATAGATTGCAGTATAAATAAAATAGTGGGTTATGTCCAGGGCTTGCCTTTACTGGTGGGGCTGAAGTCAAGGATGTTAGTATTATTATCTTCCAAACTTTGGTTTGGGGCTTCTAATAATCCCTTGGTGATGTTCACTTGGTTTTCAGAAATATCTTCTACAGACTTCTGGGAGATCTCGTAGGTACCGTCTACGGAAGTAGTCGTATCTACATGCAATGCAACATTACATTCAAAGTGTGCACATAAAACTATCTTAATTCACGATAAAGTTGCAATTCAACACTCATTTAACATATTACTCATATAACAACCCAAAAAGATCTGAAACTAACTTGGGTAGAGCTTTAGGTGGTTAACTAGTTAAAATCGGCTATTGGTTGAAGGTTCCAACAGAGCCGATGGAAAACAACAGGGTTTTAGCTGATAGAATTGGCAAAAGAGGGAACCATCTACACAGTATTAGGAAATCTTCTGATTTCTGTTTGGAAAAGAAAATGGTAGAAATGGTCTCTGTACATAAGCAGAAGAGATTAGCCGATTTGAGATCACCTGGGGTCAAATCGGCTGATATGGATAGGAATGTTAAAGGTACAGTGCTTCAAGGACAGAAAAAGGAAGGACCTAGCCGATGGGATTATCAGCATGTTTTTGTCTATCTAATTGGTTGGTGCATTGGTCTTGGCCTTAACCGATGAGGATGCATTAGGTTTAGCCGATTGATGTGCTTTGGTCGTGCCTAACAGAGGCGTGTCTACTATGCTATCTTACTGATCTAGGGTTGTATACTTTGGCCTGCATAGCCGATTGATAGGGTTCCCTAATTGATCGATGAAAGCATCGATTACTTTAGCAGAGGGGTGACAACTAAAGCAGCTATATCTTAATTGAGATGTGCTTAAGTGCTATCCTAGGTAACTAGGTGTGGTTGCATCGACTTGTTTACGTTAGCACAACAATTGAGTGACGTATAGCCGATGGGGTTACCTAAGCCAGACTGGTTACAAAAACTAGGTGGAACAGAACACTAATATCGGATTGGGTTGATGAGACCACAAGTGCGGAACTAGATTGAAGAGGATGTGGCTGATGGGTTTGTGCCGATGGGAATATGTTCTACAGATGTGCAGCCGATTGGAGTGGGGTTAAGGGTATATGACCGATAGATATATAGCTGATTTCCTAGTTGATAAATCGGCTGATAGAAGTGTGTAGATAAAGATGGGAAAACTAAGAATTGATCGACCATATTTGACCGATATGGAAAACAACTAGAATCGGCTTGGATCGGCCGATAGCAAGAATCCTAAGATCGTGTGTGCATCTCCGATACATCGACTATGTGCAGCCGATGTAGGACGGAACAAAAGAATTGTATCGGCAATAACCGATATTAGAAAGGTAACAACCGTATTGGTTAATCAGCCGATGGTAGAAGCATATCAAGAGAAATGTATCGGCTGACAGCTGTTACATAGAAACATCATAGACTCAATTGAAACGGATGCTTAGCGGCTGAGCTGATAACCGATGCTGAAGCATAGCTACAGAGATGTATTAGCTAAGCAGCAGATACACAAGAACTAACAAGGATCCTTATATGAAAAGGACCCTAAGGAAACGGCAAGTAAAACAAGGACAAAGTCTTGATGGCAGGGATATGAGCACTCGTGTGAAAGGATTAACTAAATATCACACATCTCTACTTGAGACATACATCCTATGATTTACCTTTCAGCTACAACACATGCATATCACATAAGGTACAAATAAAGCATTCATTTCCTAATATTTAACCTAGACCACAAATCAAAGACTTTCAGTTCAAGATCACAACACAAAACTGTAGATTTTGACCTAAGGATTCATACAAAACTGGTTTTGTATTTTTATGAATTTCTTACAAATTTCTATGGAATGTAGAAATTCACTGATTTGAAATAAAGAAGGTTCTGGAAATTTTACAGAGAACACCCTAGAACTTTCTAAATCAAAGCAATTAAGTCCCTGGTCGGGGAAAACAGAGAATAGGAAGATAATGACGATGTTCCGGCAAAGGGGTCGCCGGCATTAGGAAGATTCAGTGGGTCAGGGCAAACCTTGGGGTAGCCTTGGTTGTGGAGGAGAACGGGTGGAAAGTGAATTGCCGCGATGAACAGGATCGGCGATGAGAAGTGCTCGACAGTGATGAGGTTCCGGTACGGGAAAGACGAAGAAGCTTGCCAAGGGATTGTAATGGGTGGAGGATAACCGGAGAGGTATTTCTCATGATGATCCATGGTGACGATAGTCGGCTTTGCCACGGCGACGATGTTTCAGCGAAGGGATCCGAAGAGGCTCGATAAAAGGGTCCAGGAGCTTTCTTGAGGTGTTGTGGTCTTGCTCGATCGGCGAGGAATAGGAGCTGCTGGATATCGTGGACCATGGGAGAACCGATAGGGCCGGATTGGTTCGCTATGCCAACTTCTCCACGAACCTCAGGGTTTTCCTACTCACGAGCTAAGCCTCCTTTGCTCACGCACGTGTGCGGCAGAAACACGGTCGGCACACCCGCGTAGCCTCCTGCAGGACCGCCGTGCCTGGTCGCATCTTCTGGCGCCGCTCCTATTTTGCTCCCGCATCCCTGGCCCTCAACCTGCTCGTGCGTGGCCTGTTGCCTTGCACGCGCACACGCCTGCGGAATCGAGCCAAGCTGGCCACCGGTAGAACACTCCCGCTCGCACTCGTGGACGCGCCAATCCAATTCTGCCCGGACCTCCGGGTCCTGCAACTCCGCCGTCCTCTCCACCTGTTGCCGGTCTTGCGCTGCATGTCGAACCCGCACCGCGCTGCTCTTGCCTCGACCTTCGCATGGATGAGGGGAGCTCGCCGTGCCTGGCTGCACCTAGCTCCTCCGAGCTCGTCGCACCCGGTCGCCGCCTTCGCTTTGCCGCCTCTCCTTCCGGCTTGCCGCGCCATAACCGCCCCTCCGCCTCCGCGAGGGCCATGGTCTATCTGCATCAGGGCTGCGCTTTCCATTGCCTTCTCCTCAACGGCCTCCGATCAATGCATTGTACATCACCGCAGTTGGCTTCACTTCTCCTGCGGCCAGCATTTCGTCGAACACCTTAGCTGCGTCCTCGATACGGCCAATCTTGCACCACCCAGAGATCACCGTGGCGTAGGTGTACTTGTCAGGGTCGATGCCACCGCGTTCCCGCATCTCGCATAGAAGCCCTCCACCGCAACTCCTCTTGCGTGCGCTAGCCTGTGCGCTCCAGCTCCTGCGGCCCGAGCCACAGCCGCCCTCGTGCCCCGCTGCCTGCGTCGCCTGCGCGCCCGTGCTCCGCTCTTGCACCGCCCGAGCGCCCGCACACGCCGCCAGCGCCGCCTCTATGCCGCCGCCACTAGTGCGCCTGCGCCGCGAGCCACCCGCGTCTGCGCCGCCCGCGTGCCTGCTCGCGCCTGCGCCCGCGAGCCGCTCGGCTCCACCGCCGCGCCAGCACCGCGCCTGCTCCAGTGCGCTGCGCGCCGCTTGCTCCCGCGCCGGACCCAGCGCCTGCCGCGCCACTACTCGCTCGGGGCCGCCCTGAGCCGCGTGCGCCCGCACCAGCGCCCGCTCAGCCTCCGCTCCACCCGAGCCGCGTGGAGAAGAGAGAGAGAGAGAAAGAGAGGAGCGGCTGGGGTGAGGATAAGGATGGAGCCAGAGAGAGATGCCGCCGGTGGGGAGAAAAAGAAAGGGCGCCAGGGAGAAGAGAAACAGAGGAGAAAGAGAAAAGAGACTTCCCAAGGACTCATGCGTAAATTCAGAAAATTACAGGGACCTTTCTGTAAATTCAAATTTCTCATTAATCTAAAACCCTAATGAAGAAATGCCCAAAACGAAAGTTGGAGAGTTTTTCAAACTCTACAACATTGCTTTAGGGCTCAAGTTCAAAAACTCAAAACTTATATCTTTACACGTTAAATTTTGAACAAAAGTTGGATTTGAATTACTTTTGTCCTAAAAACTGTAACTTCACAAAATTCAGGACCTAAATGCAAGCATTTATGACATGTCATGATGACGGGATAGACACGTCATAATGATTGGATAGACATGTCATGATGACTTGCACCTTTTACACTTTAGTCCTGAGTAACTTTGAGAATTACTTTTGTAAATCAACTACTTGCATAAAAGGACCTGTACTTTTATGAAATTACATAAACACCCTTATTTTCACAACTTTACCCAAAATTTGTACACACTTCAACACACACATTTCAAATGAAACTTTTAGATAAATATATATTTTTTACAAGGGATAAAGTAAGAAAAAGCATATCTGCAAAACCACCCTTCACTTATTTTGAAGTTACCCCTTATCCAAATACATTTTGCAAAAACAACCCTAGGTTTTTCTATAATTACAAAAATACCCTTTTTACTTGCACTTTAAATTTTCAAAAACTTCACATAAACATACACAAGCTTTACACTAACAAGCACATGCTTACAAGTAATTGAACTGTCACAATATACTCCCAATATGATCAACCTAAGTTGATATATTGGCAGCATCTCAAGTAGGCCACTGCTTGAGAAACAGCGTTCAGTTCACATCACTGACAGGAAGGCTAACTCCCCAGTTAGCTGAGGATCCTTACCTTCTTACCTCACGATCATAGGTGTCGTTACAAAAAGTAAGGTTGAGTTGTACATGAATTTAAATTTTGACAGAAATTAGTGCTGCAAGTTAGAACTATCTATATCTATATAGATACTAATAGCCACCTTATATTTCCCATATAAGTCCCTAGGGCTTTACGTTCTAGGCATCAACCTTAACGGATCCAACGTACGTTGTAAACTCATTTGTTGGCCAATTTTATCCTCAAAACACTTTATAAGAGCTTTTCCAGGTGTAAAAGTAAATCTACAGCTCTGATACCAGCTGTGGCAGAACCGCCTGAATTATTCCAGCTCAAGTGCGCTAATGATCACTATACAGCCGGCATTAACTCAACGCACTTCAAACGGAACAATCCATTGGTCTGTCGGGTCTCCGCCCGATACAACCACGATTCAACAGGATTGAAGCTGGTTTACCTCGCACGAAGGCGAGTTTACAATCCCAGTACAGCTCATCAATTTTTAATTTACAGATATACAAATATTAATACAAACCTTGTTTAAACTGAAAGTAAAACTTATACAAGCAGTGTTTAACTCGACAAGCTAAACAGCTCGTCCAAAATTATACACGACTACATACGTCGCAAAGGATGACACCATGCTCAGCCCAAGTCCTGGTGTCACTCAGGAGGGTCACTGCCAGCCGGGGACGGATCCCACTCCATGGACCAGCCAAAAGGAACAGACATTGGCCATGCAGGGTTGTCCGTGGGATTCTCGAAGGTTACACCTGAAAAGATACTAGCAAGATTGAGTATTCTAATACTCAGCAAGGCTTACCCGGGTTTGGGTATACTTTAGCCCGTAACTAGACTCATGAAGGCACTGTAAAGGTTCTGGGTTTATTTTCAGCTGAAAAGCAACAAAGAGTATGAACTACTTTCAAATTTTAGCTTTCATATTCCAGTTGGATATCCATTCTAGATTAGCACCTACACTAAGCAAGCAAGTGGAGATTATCATTCATCATGATTAATCCATCAATAGTTACACTTCTTACTCTATGTAGCAGAATGAATAAGCAGTCTCAATTTCTGCGAGAGACGGACGATTCTGAATCGAGTTTCAAACCTTGCAAGGGTAAACCTAACTCACACGCTTGGAACATCCAAAGATCGTTCCGAAGCAACCTTTTCCCTCATATTCCGGGTTATGGATCAGGGCCACCACAAGCGACCGCAGGACCGTACGCACACCAATTGTGCAGGACATACATCTGTAGCGTGACTACATGATCCCGTATTCCTGTCTGCTATGCAGAACGTACTCCCACACGTCGGTGCGTGTAAACATAAAATAAAAGTCGAGTGGTGGAGACATGTCCATTTGCCGGGCCATTCAGGTACTAGGCTTACCGCTTTACCATATTTCGTGTCATGTGGCTAGTACATTCAAATGCTTAGCCACCACTACCACACACTATGACCTTATCAACTTTTATCAACATAGACAGGGTAAACTTCCACGTCATGTTACTGCACATGACCCTGCCCATCATCCTTATAGTGGTTGCAGAATTGTAGACAAGCAACTCCTATATCGCGCGAGTGACAGGAAATCACTCGACTTTTACCGGTCCTGTTTAGCAGGGCGTCTATGCGATAAGGACTCGGGTACAACACATTGGATTCCTAAGATCTTATGCAACTAGATTTCAACTCCTAGACGTAATGCAAATTATATAATATATAAGTGAAATGGTAATAAATTGAAATATTGGGGTATGCATCGGGGCTTGCCTTCTTGAGTGGGGTTGGGGGTAGGAGTGTCAGAGACTTCTGAACTTTTGTTTGGGGCTTCAGTTAGATCCTCGGCGACGTTTATTGGGCCTTCAGAAAACCCTTGGTCTTGTCCCAAGACCAACTCGTAGACTCCGTTGTCGAGTGTTGTTGATTCTAAATGAAATGTAACAATTTAATTGGAATGATGTTTGAGTTTAAGATCTTATGTCACAACAAAGTTGCAATCCAAAAAGTCAACACACATGAATTCATGAAATAAGGGGGTTTAGACTTGAACTATCATTTATAATTAAGTTATGATTATAGTATTGGATTTACTGGAAACAGGAACTAAGCATTTGAATTTGAATTCAAATTCCAAGTTTAAATTCAAAACTTAGTTAAAAAGAATTATAAAGTCTTAAGAATTTAATTATAGACAAATTATCAACACATTAGACTATGATAAAAAGATCTAATTAAATAAGCCTAAGGAACATGCTTAAGTAATTTCAAAACATTTCAAATTTGAACTGCCCAAATTCAAAAGAACTTAAAATATAGAATAAAGCTAAGTTTGAAACTTTTACACTAGTTCACTCATGACCTATAAAAGTTACATACCAAAAATCACAATAAACAAAGCTAGTGTGTATAAGTTATGTATAAAATACCTCTTATACTTAGGTTTAAAATAGATGCAAAAGTATTTAGTTTTAAACTAAACTTCATTAATAAAAGTTGTAGGGTTTGAAATCTAGTTTCCAACAAAATTAGTTTTGCAATTGTTGGATTTTTCTATAGTTTTCTACGAATTTTACAAGACAGCAGCATCAATCACATGAAATAACAAACACTTAGGGGGGTGTCCTTGGTATCTTGCGTTTGGGTCCCTGGAACATGGTTTCTTCTCACAGGTATACCCCTACCCGTCCTCGACAGCGGCCGGCCGTTTGGCCCCCGGCGCTTTCTCGCCGGCGGCGAGGTTACCGGCGGGGAAGGGCTGGTCAGGCAAGGTCTACGGGACCCAGGGAGCAGTTTGGGGAAGGGTGTGCTCAACGGGCGGCAGTGGAACATGACCGGCGACGAGGAGGGGCGGGGGCCGTGTCGGGTCACCGACGTTCCCGGCGAAGGGCTGGCGAATAGGGGAATCTAACGTGCGCACAAGCACCAGGGGGAGTTGGGGATGCGATTCCCGTACTTGGATTTGCCGAGGAGGTGGCGGAGGGGTGCTATCGACGGTGATGTCGAGCTCGGGCGGCTCCGGTGAGAGGTGGCTTGGGGTGGAGGCGATTCCGGTGAGGGAGGGTCGAGGGTTGGACCGGATCAGGTCGGGGGGCTAGGGGAGGAGGTGAGGGGGCGGTATGCGGCTGGAATTTGGGCGGGGTGGAGTGATCGCTATGAATGCTGGCAAGGAGCACGGGCGGACTTCGGTGGCGCAAGGAAGAAGAAAGGGGAAAACAGGCCGGGGAAAGGGGTTTGGGTCGGTCTTATAGCAGCACATTGCTTCAAGGAAGAGAGGGAGAGGAGAACCAGCCACGGGATTAGGCTCAAGATGGCGGGCGGAGCCGGTGATTCCCTTGGATGCGTGGCGGTTGCTCGGCTCCGGTGGCCCGACGTGGCAAGGGGAGGGGAGGACAGCAGGGGTAGCACGGGCGGTGGGGAAAGTGGTGGGGCGACGCGTGGAAGGGTGGCGCAGAGCTGTAGGGCGGCGCACATGGCCGGGCAGGGGCGGCGGCGTGCAGGAAAGGAGAAGCAGAGAGGAGATCGGGACTGGGGAAGATGAAGTGGACCTAGTTGTAAAAAGTAGAAAGTTCAAGGACCTCACTGTAATGCACATATAACTTTCAAACCAGAGCTCAAATGTAGATGGGCCCAAAAGCAAAAGTGCAGGGTTTTTCAAGATCTACATCTTTGCTTTAGGGTTCATCTACAGAAGGGCAACAGTTTTGAAATTAATATGAAACTTAGCAAAGTTTTCAAACTTTATGTAAATCCTATATATAAAACTACACTACACATATATCCAAAGGGTAGTTTCACTTACTTTTGCGATTTAAACACAAGTTTTGGACTTTTGCAAAATAATCCTCATACAGTTGAATTCTACCCTCCATATTCGCCCATTTAGCACAAAAGGACCTCTATTAAAATATAATTATATAAACAACCACTTTTCCTTAGCATTAAAATTTTTAAACACACTTTTGCCACATTTTGTACATAACAACACACTAAAGATCTAGGGTGTGACCATGCTGTTTACCTGAGTGTCACAATCGGCGCCTTTCCTATCATGGTTAGAACAAAACAGAAACAAAGGCAAAAGGTTGTGAACCCTACGACTACACTCTCTGAAGTGGAATTGGAAAACAAGCAGTAAGATGCGTCTTATCCCGCTCTTACCGGTGTTTTACCAGCACTGCAGGTGGCAAACGGTGACCAGTATGACAATACATACTAAGAGAGTGGGTGTGGTTGCAAAGGGTACCTATTTTGCCTGGGAGAAGGTGGAGCTTGGGAAGGCTCAAATGCAGTATATGTATGTGGCACACAAATTAGTAACAGATAACAATGTTGAATAAGTGTCCAAAGAACTTGACCTAGTTGCTGGCCTAAAAATGTATTATAACAGTTTTGGCAGCAAGCAAGGAACAAGGATCAAAGATGATGAACCACAAAGACAGTACCAGCAAGTATCCAACAACGCACATAGAAAACAGCAAATTTCCCCTTGTTTTGTCTTTTAGCACTAGTAGGAATCAAATTTTTGTTTTTTCTTTTGGTTTTTTGATATTTTTTCTCAACCAAGGGCATGAGAGAATAAACAGCACCAAATATCAGCTCAAACCGATGAAAGATGTGATCGGTACAAATTCAGGAGCGTTTGGGAAAACTGGTGCTGGAACTTCGTAGCCCGAATCAAGTGCCTTCCTAATTTTTTTAAATTTTTTGAGAACACCGAGCCCGGTGTAGTGGGGGAATTGTATGTGCAACTTTTTAAGAGCTTTCCAAGAAAAAAATTGACCTCAATCGGAGTTCGGAGCGAAAAGTTATGCCCGTTTTAAGGAGGACTCTTCGAATTACGGTTTGTGGCGGTGGAAACTGAATCGGATACGAATAGGTGGATCGGTGGTGGATGGAAAATCTTATGTAGATTGACTTTTTTTGTGGATGGTAGCGGATGGAAGAAACAAAACTGAACTAAAACAAATCTAAATCAGCAACCAAACTCAACCTAGGACACGAACTCAGAACTACGGACTCCGAAACTAAATTGTGCAAAAGGCCGAGTGAGGGTTGTAGGTCGGAATGAGTAACAATTTTTTTTAGCTTTTTTGTGCACTATAGGACTGTTGGAGGAATTCTCCAGCTGGGTGGCGGAAAGCACCCGCCTAATCCTAGTTAAGGATGGGTTTGGAGGAGACTTAGGAGCGCTCGATCGGTGGACAGATGAATCACAGGAGGGACGAGGATTTTAGAGTGGTTCGGGCCGCCGGAGCGTAATACCCTACGTCCACTTTGGTGTTGTATTGGCTGTGTGAGCCTGAATGGAAAGCTGCATAAGCTTGTGTGTGAGCAACCTGGAACCTGTCTTCTAACGGGTACCCTCTCCCTTTTATAGTTCAAGGGGAGTGCTTACACTGTGCGGGACCCCGACAGGTGGGCCCGGCCAACAGGGGCCGTTCTACGAGAGATAAGGAGGTCTTCTCCTCGAGCTCCTCTCCGTAGTCCTCTCTATCGAGAAGTTGATGTGCGTATCCACAGCCAGGATATGGCCGTGTACAGCCTTGTCTTGTACAGTGTCCGGTGGCAGCGTTGCCCAACAGTGAAGCCGTGCTATCACTGTTGGGATGGAACCTCCCGTCAGGCGGTGAAGCAGTGCTAACCCGTCGTGCATGCACTGTTACAGCGCACGCCATGGCTCGCTTATTACAGGCCATCATCACGCGCGCAGCGCCGTGACGGGACAGCACACAGCCCGCGCACTGTGCACGGTGATACGACGCGCCGCCTTCAAATCAGACGGGCTTACCGTGGTGTCAGCTTACCTGCCCCGTGTGTCAGTGGCAGGCTGCACCTTTTGACTTTGGTGCGCCCGACTCAGCTACCGCATTAAATGCTGGTAGGTGGGGAGGCGTCCCGCAAGGGGCCTCGGGCCGCGGGCACGCGGCGGGGCTAGCCCCGCTCCTCCTGCTGGGCAACACCTGGCGGCACCGGACCCCTTCCCGGGGGAAGGGGGGCCCGGGGCCCCCGAGGCCGGTCGGAGTGGGCTGGCCTGTGATGGTCCGGTCATCACACGTGGCGGCCCCGGACCTCCCAGGGGAGTCCGGGTCCACAGGGGCTACCCGAGAGCTCTCCCGCCCACCTGGGTGTGCAGAGACCCCGGGCCTCATGGAGCTCGGGGGAGGGTCCGGAGACCGCAGTCCCAGCTGTCAGGCCCGGAGGCCGTATGCCACGTGGCCCAGAGGCGAGGAGGAGTATGGATTATGAGAAGCCTAAGGCCTGGACACCCTAGCGGGAGGTACCCCTATCTGTATGTACCGACAGAGGCCCCCGGACCCACCTTGGGAGAGGGATGAACCCGCAGGTGGGGCCAAACCCCAGCATCGCGCCGGGTGGACAGCCCGTTCCCGCCGGGCAAGGGCATGGATGTCCTTTCGCCCGTAACAGGATCCCCGAGGGGCCCGTCCTCCGTGCGCACCGTGCGCGTCAGACGGTTCAGATTCTTGTCTTATTCGAGCCCGTCGCGCGGCTTGGGCGGTTCGGATTCTGCCCTTCCCACGACCCTCCAGCACCCACGCCAATGACTGGTGGGCCCGAGCCCACTGGTCATAGAGTGTGAGGAAAGGGGAAGGTGGCGCTGGCGACCGCTCGACTTCTCCTTGGTCGCCGCAGGACGCTAAGGTGGGAGCAGCCTTTTGCATAAAAGGTATGCGCCGAAGGGAACGGCTACCTTTTCGCTCTTGCCAACAACAGACGCCGTAGCGCCCCTTCGTCTCCGCATCCCTTCTCGCGATCGGCTTCCTTGCGCCCGGCTCATCTCTCTTCCTTGCTCCTCCGCAATCCACCCCAAAAATCCTCATGGCCTCGCTTCCTTTCCCGCGCCGCTTCCAGAGCCAGGAGCAGTTGGACGCGGTGAGGCGCCTTCTGGGATGGACCGCGCCGGCGAACGCCGGGAAGGTCAGGGCCGGCGAGATTCCCCTCCGCGACCTTGCCGCGGGGGAGTTCGTCCTCTTCAATTCGTACATTATGTGCGGGTTGGTTCCTCCGATCTCCTCCTTCTTCCTCCTGCTCCTGGAGGAGTTTGGCCTCCAACTTCACCATCTCACCCCCCACTCCGTTCTCCTCGCGGCGGTCTTCACCCACTTCATGGAGATGTTCGTGGGGGTGCGCCCCTGCACCACCATCTTCAAACACTTCTACTCCCTGGTCGGGACCGGGAAGAAGCGCGGCGAGATTGGCGCGTATTACTTCCAGCTCCGGCACGGGATGGCAGGCGCCTACATCACCGCGTTCCCCAGCTCCAAGTGGGAGGACTGGCGTGAAGGCTGGGTCATCGCGGTAACCGACCCCCACGACCACCTGGAACTGCCGGCAGAGGGTCCCCAGAGCGATCGGGGCACGTGGA
The DNA here is from genome assembly GCF_002211085.1 of Panicum hallii. Lineage (NCBI taxonomy): Eukaryota > Viridiplantae > Streptophyta > Magnoliopsida > Poales > Poaceae > Panicum > Panicum hallii. Next base: position 13,472,735 of record NC_038045.1, read on the forward strand.
AGGCCAGGCCAACAATACCGGTGGAACTCGACCCGGTATTAAGCCGGATCAAGAAGCTGGCTAGGAGCGGCCTGACCTCCATGATGGTGCTGGGTGACTTCCTGAAGCGGCGAATCGCCCCCCTGCAGCAGCGGTCCCGGATGGCCTACGTGTACACGTGGCTAAACGACTGCTGCAGGATCGCGCGCAGGCCCGGCGGCGACTTCACCAGGGCGGAGCTGGAGGCGGCGGTCCGGGCGATGACCGGCGAGGCGTTTGTTCCAGAGTCCCTGGTCCTCCCGAGCGGGGTGAAGGCCCTGTGCGAGGACCAGGCACTGCGGTCATCGGTCCTGGCATCGATGCCGACCCTGGACGAGGGCGGCCTGGCGGTCCGGTAACTGGGGGGCGATCCCAACCGCGGGCTCCAGATCCCTGGCACCACGCCGGACCGCCAGCAACGTTCCAGCGTCAGTCCCGGGGGGCCAGGACCCAGAGGTCCGGCCCCAGCGGGAAAGGGAAAGAGAAGGTGCCGGTGCCAGAGCACCAGCAGAAGGGCCACGCCGGGGCTGCCCCGGTAGAAGGACGCGGTGAGACCCAGGAGCCAGCACCGGCCCGGAGCTGCCAACCCGAAGGGAGCAAATCCCGGAGGCTCCAGCGAGGCGATGGCTCCTTGGTCGGGGAGCCGGCGCCCAAGCGCCAGAAGACCGCGGGAGCGGAGGAGCAGAGCAGGGCTGCACCTCCTCCACCGCAACACCGGCCTGCCCCGAGACAACAGACTCCTCCGCCTCCACCGCCAGAACGGCGGGAAGAGACACCACCACCACCGTCCGAGATCAGGCCACAGTCCCCGTCGCCGCCGCCCGAAGCTTCGAAGGGCGGGGACCCCCACCAAGGGTCCGGGGGGTCCTCGACAGGGAGGAAACTCCCCCGAGCGGCACGGTGCAGGTTGAAGTGGTACGACTACGCGTAAGCATCCTCCCCAGAGTTTTTTCTCTATCCCTCTTGGATCCTGGTCCTTAACTATACCGGTGATTCGGCAGGCCGCAATCCCCGGACGTACCAACTGGGGGAGCCGGCCCCCAGCCAGTGCCGGGAGGCCCGACGCCGACCCTAGCAGGGCCCCCGCCTGCGACAGCTCCAGAAGCCTCCGGACCCGTGGGCCCGGAGCCAGAGGCCGCCTCACCGCCACAACCCGAAGCCGCCCCCCAGGAGGAGGATACCAGGTCCGCTGCAACGACCGAGGCGCCGGCGACAGTGCCGGGAGTCGAGGTCGGGCCCTCTCCTGCTGAGCTAGCAGCAGAGGGGGCCGCTGCCACGGTGGAGGATGCAGCGCCAGAGGCAGCGGAGGTGGTGGAGGTCGCAGCATCGGAGGTGGCTGCGCCGGAGGCGACAGAGGCGGCGGCACCGGGGCCAGCAAAGAGAGCGGCTCCGAAAGTCGCCGAAGTTGCCAGCAGCGCCGCCCCTCCAGCAGAGGAGGAGGAACCGGAGGTGGTGCTGGGAAGGCGTCTCCTCCCGAGCACAGCGGAGGTCCCACTCCCCCGGCTCATAGCCAAATGCCAGCAAGCTCAATAGGAGCTAGAGGCTGGCATGCGCCGGGAGTGGGAGAAGCTGGAGGCGGAGCGCCAGTGGCTCTCCGACTGGGAGGTCCACCTGGGGGACCGCATCAACACCGTCTCCGCCCGCTACGCCGAGGAGCGCGCCAAGCTCGTGGCGGAACGCGAGCTCCTGCGGGAGGAGCTGGAGCAGGTGCGCGACCGAGAGGCAGCAGCGCGCCAGCGGGAGTTGGCGGCCACACGGCGGGAAGCAGAGGCTCTCCAGGGGCTGATCGCCGTGGAGAGGCTAAAGGAGGCGGCGGCGAACAGGGAGCGGGCCGCCCGGGAGCTGGCAGACGCGGCGAGGGAGGCGTTTGCCACGGCCGAGGCGCAACAGGCCGTCCTCGCGGATCAGGCGGCGGCGGCAGCAAAGAAAGAAGAAGAGCTGGCCGCCCGAGAAGCAGAGGAAGTGGCCCGGCTGCGGGAGCTCCAGAAGCGGGAAGAGGCCGTGGAGGAGGAGCTGGCAGCCGGGAACCGGAGGCTCCAGGAACGCGAGGCATCGCTCCAGGAGAGGGAGGCCAAGGTGGAGGGACTCCTGGCAGAGCAGCGAGCCGGCACCGGCCGGTTAACGAGATGGGTCAGCGCGATGAACCCTCTACTAGAGGAGCTCGGAGCCGACCCCATCCGAGTGCCGGAGGCCCCTTCTCCGTTTGGTGCCGCACTCCAACTGCTGGACACCACCGCCAGGCGGCTCCAGGACACGGAGGCCGGGATGCAGGACCTCCTGGAGACGGAGGGGCGAATAGTTGCTCGGGAAGTGGCTGAATACATCCTCACCAGCTTCCGGAGCCATGACCCCTCCATCCAGCTGACTCCAGTTTTGGTCGGACCCATCCGGGCAACGGCGGCCGCCGCGCGGGAAGGAGTCCTGGAGGCAGCAGGAATGGTTGCATCATGCTTCCGGCGCCGTCCTGAACCTGCAGAAGGTGGGAGTGCCTCCGGACCGCCAGGGCAATAGTGCCAGTATCTTATTTAGTTATCTCTTTTGTAATATAACTTCTGTTATTATAAGATAACTTTATATTGTTGTGCACATTTTCAGTAACGTGTTTAAGTATTCCATATGTCTACTTTTTTGCGAAAAACCTAGCTGTTTTCCTGGTTGCCGATCTGCAAAGTGCCAAAGTGCTTTTGGGCACACCGAGGTCCCGTGGCCCCCTGGGAGGTAGTCGCGATAGGATGGACTAGCTGCCATAAAACCGAGGTCCTGCACACGACTTAGGATCGATGTTTAGTAGAGGTCCCCACGGGTTCTCAGTCTGGCCAGCAAAGGCCGCCTAAGTTGCGTAGCAAGCCAGAGCACTAGGACCTACATTCAAGGATTAAAGGGGGTCCCGGTCCCTTGGTACATGGTTCGAGGTACGACGGCGCTCACCCTAGGAGGGCAGGGCGTGTAGGCTTAGGGTACGGAACCAGGCTAAGCGGCTACACAACCCTGGACCCCAGCAAAGGGCAAGCGCGTCTCCCTGAAGCCGTTCACAGGGGTCCGGTTCCTTTCTCTCCTGCGAAACAGAGGTCCGAGGCAGAGACGTTGCGTAGCAACTTAGAGGAGGCTTTAGGCACAGCACAGACGTGAAGAACACGCGGGGGGTTAGCGTAATAAGAAGCGAAAAAATATAGGGTCAATAAACTTCAAGGACGCATTTGAGAACAAATTTTCCCTTAATAAATTGGTACGGAAGAGTTTGTGCGTTGTACGCCAGGGGCCGGGTTTATGAGGGCGGACCTCTACCGCCCTGATCCGCACGGCAATGCTACCAATTACAAAGGAAAAATTTCCTCTCAACCAGGTCCTAGGGATAAAACTTACGGAGGTGCTCAATGTTCCATGGATTGGGTAGTTGCATTCCATCCTCCGCTGCCAGTCGAACAGATCCGGGCCGGCACACCTTTGTCACCTTGAAGGGCCCCTCCCAGCTGGGGGAGAGCTTGTGCATACCCTCCCGGTTCAAGATTCGCCTTAGGACTAGGTCCCCGACCCGGAGCTCCCTACCTCGCACGAACCGTTGGTGGTAGCGCCGGAGTGCTTGGTTGTACCGTGCGTTGCGGACTGCCGCTCGCCATCTACGCTCATCTACGAGGTCCATGTCTTGGCGACGCTCCTGTTCCTGCATTTCCTCATCAAAAGAGCGGACTCGTAGAGAGCCCATGGTGATCTCCGGGGGAAGGCATGCTTCGGCCCCGTAGACCAGGAAGAAAGGGGTTTCCCCTGTTGCGCGGCTCGGTGTGGTCCGATTCCCCCATAACACACTGGGAAGCTCTTCAATCCACCTTGCGCCATGCTTCTCAAGGTCACAGTAGGTTCGGATCTTGAGCCCTCTGAGGATTTTGGCGTTGGCCCGCTCAACTTGGCCATTGCTCCTGGGATGTGCCACTGAGGCGAAACAGAGCTGGATGCCCATATCCTCACAGTACTCCTGGAAGTACTGGCTCGTGAACTGAGTCCCATTGTCGGTGATGACCCGGTTCGGGACCCCGAACCGGCACACAATTGACCTGAGGAAAGCAGTTGCCAACACCTTGGTAATGTTGACCACCGGGGTTGCCTCTGGCCACTTGGTGAACTTGTCAATGGCGACATAGAGGTACCGGTACCCGCCGACGGCCCTAGGGAAAGGTCCCAAGATATCCAACCCCCATACCGCAAAGGGCCAAGAGGGAGGAATCATCTGCAGTGCCTGAGCTGGAGTGTGTATCTGCCTTGCGTGGAACTGACACGCTTTGCAGGATCTCACCAAGTCAGCTGCATCCTGGAGCGCTGTCGGCTAGTAAAAACCATGCCGAAAGGCTTTACCAACCAGCGTGCGGGATGAAGAGTGACTTCCGCACTCGCCTCCATGGATCTCCGCGAGCAAGTCACGGCCCTCTTCCTGGGTGATGCACCGCATGAGGACGCCATTGGCGCCACGGCGATAGAGATCCCCTTCTACCACCGTGCATCGCTTGGCCATCCGGACAATGCGCTCAGCAGATGCTTGATCTTCAGGAAGGTAATTATCCTTCAGGTAGTCCCAGACCTTAGAGATCCATGCATCGGGACCCTCCTGAGAAACTGGGCGTGGCTCCCTGAGGTCTTCGGGACCCTCAAGGGAGCACACGGCCCTTGGCGGGCACCACAGATGGAGCACCGCCGGGACCGCTAGCTTCGAGGTGCTAGTCAGACCCCCCTCGCCCAGATCGGCAGGCTGGGCGAAAGGCTTCAGTAGACGCCTCTGGAAGACGCCCTCAGGCACGGGTGCCTGAGTCGATGCGCTCGGGAGAGGGCATCAACTGCTGAATTGCCTTCGCGTGGAACGTGTTGCAGTTCCAGCACATCGAAGTCCTTCTCCAGCCTCTTCACATGGATGAGGTAGGCTGCGAGCTGGGGGTTGTTGCAGCAACACTCCCCCGGACTTGCCTGATGATGAGTTGGGAGTCCCTTTGACCAGGAGCTCCCGGACCCCCAGGGACAGAGCCGCCATGAGCCCAAAGATTAAGGCCTCATACTCCACCATGTTGTTGGTGGCCTCAAAATCGAGGTGCACCACGTACTTCAATTGCTCGCCTTGTGGGTCGATGAGGACCACGCCAGCCCCGGCCCTCTTGCTGCGGGCGGACCCATCAAAGAAGAGGGTCCAGTGGGGTCCGGTGAACACAGGGGCGCTGGCTTCCGGACGTGGGGGGTCCGTCCCATGGTCCGGACCCCCGGAGGCGTTCGGCGCTGGTGTCCATTCTGCCACGAAGTCAGCTAGGACCTGACTCTTGACGGCGTGGCGCAGCTCGAAGTCAAGTTGGAATCCTGCGAGCTCAGCTGCCCACTTGGCGACGTTGCCTGTGGCGTTGGAGTTGTGGAGGATGGCCCTCAAAGGGTAGGAGGTTACCACCACAATCTTGTGGGCCTGAAAATAATGACGGAGTTTCCTGGACGCAACGAGTATAGCATAAAGAAGCTTATGCGTCTCAGGATACCTGGCCTTTGCCTCGTGAAGGACCTCGCTGACATAGTAGACGGGCTTTTGGATGGTCCTGACTCTGCCAGGTGGATTGGACCCTTCGGCTTCAGCTGGGTTCCGTCGGCCCCCAGGCTGCTTAGCGTTTGTCCGGGTCAGGACCCGGCCGGACCCTCCGAAGTAGGGCCGGTTTCCGGAGTGGTGGAGGTCGGACCTCCTTCTCTTGCAGGGGGGTCCGCGGGGGCCCCTGCGAGAGAGGCTCGGACCTCTCGGTGACCAGCACCATGCTGATCACTTCGGTCGTGGCTGCAAGATAAAGAAACAGTGTCTCACCTGGGTCTGGTGCGACCAGGACAGGCAGGGAGGTAAGGTACTGCTTCATCTCTTGGAAGGCACACTCTGCCTCTTCGGTCCATGTGAATGGGCCGGATCCCCTCATCAACTTGAAGAAGGGGAGCACCCTCTCCGCCAGCCTCGAAATGAAACGGCTGAGAGCTGCCAGGGACCCCGTCAACCTTTGTACATTCTTGAGGCGCGCAGGGGGTCTCATTGCCTCGATTGCCCGGACCTTGTCCGGGTTGGCTTCAATTCCCCGGTGGGAGACCAGGAATCCAAGGAGCTTCCCCGCCGATACGCCAAAGACACACTTCTCGGGGTTAAGCTTGGTGGAGGTCGCCCGCAACTTGTCAAAAACTCGAGCTAGATTTTCTAATAGAGAACACGACTCTCTAGTCTTGACAACGATATCATCGACATACACCTCTACTATATCTCTAACCAAATCACCTAAAGTGATATTCATTGCACGAGCAAAGGTGGGTAGAGCGTTAAGCAATCCATAAGGCATCACTATATAACAATAAAGCCATCCACTGTTACAAAAGCTGTATGCTTCCTATCATCTCTAGCCATTTTGATTTGATGAAAACCAGAATAGGCGTCTATGAAGGACAGCAAGTCACACCCGGAGGTGGAGTCTACAATCTGATCTATACGCGGGAGTGGATAAGGGTCTTTTGGACATGCCTTATTAAGATTGGTGTAGTCGATGCACATCCGAAGCTTCCCGTTGGCCTTTGGGACCACCACCGGGTTGGCCAACCATACAGGATGGTAGACCTCCTCGATGAAGCCAGCCTGCAGCAGCTTGCGGACCTCTTCACGGATGAAGTTTTGCCGCTCAATGGACTGCTTGCGTGGCTTCTGCCGGACCGGCCTGGTGTCGGGGTTGATCTTCAGATGATGCTCAATCACCTCCCTGGGGATCCCGGGCATCTATGACGGCTCCCAGGCGAACACATCAACATTTGCCCGGAGGAAGGCGATGAGCGCGCTTTCCTATTTCTCTCCCAGGTTGCCATCGATGCGGGTGGTCTGGGAGGTCTCCGCTCCGACCTGGATGGTCTTCACAGGAACGTTGTCCGTGTCAGACGGACAGACCTCGGTGCCTTGGCCGGAACCTTGGCACGCGAGGTTGAGGGATCGGACCCCTGGGCGCCAGTCACAGGGGCAAGCCCGGTGGCCAGCGCATGGAGCTTTTCGACCGCCACAACAGCAGCGGCACGATTGCTCTGTACGGTGAGGACGCCTGCCGGAGAAGGCATCTTCAGGACCAGGTACCCGTAGTGGGCAACGGCCATGAACTGGTACAGAGCCGGTCTGCCGATGATGGCGTTGAAGGGGAGGTTAACTTCCGCAACCTCGAACTGCACGTTCTCGGTACGAAAGTTGTCCTCTGTCCCGAATGTAACCGGTAGGGTGATGGTCCCTACCGGGTATACTGGATCCGGGCCCACTCCTGAGAATGGGCGTGATGGAGCCAGCTTGGACTCCGGGATCTGCAGGTGCTTGAACGCTGCATAGCTGATGACGCTGAGGCCGGCACCTCCGTCGATCAGCACATGGTGAAGGCGAACATTGGCGATGGTGGGTGCCGTGATGAGCGGCAGCACTCCCGCGCCCGCCATATTCTCCGGGCAATCGGATGGCCCGAAGGAGACGGTGGTGCCTTTCCACCGCTGATGGGGCGCCGCCCTCGGCACCCCTAGCTTCACCGAGAGGACCTCCCGGCGAAGGGCCTTGACGTCCCGCCGGGAGACGAGCTCCGAACTGCCGCCGTACATAACGTACAGCTTCTTGCGGCGCTCGTCCCCGCCGGACTCAGAATCGGACTGCTGGAAAAGTCCCTTGAGGTCTTTGTTTGGGGCTTGATACCCCAAGTCCCGCTCCGTCGCAGCTGCATCGGCATCGGAGGCTTTCTCCTTACCGGACCGGCGCGGTGGGGAGGAGCCTTCCTTGGAGGCTTGATCTCGCCTCTTGCTGAGGCGCTCCGCGAGCTTCTGGATCTCGCGGCACTCGGTGGCGCTGTGGCGAGCCCCCGGATGAACAGGGCACGACCTGGGGTCGATGCGCTGCTGCCGCGGGCGCTTGCACGTGAGTTCTGGCCCCCGGTCGTCGCAGCTGCAACGGCCGGACCCCCAATCCGTGACTTGTCGAAGCCACGGACCTTCTTGTTCTTCTTCTTGCCATGCCAGGGGCAGCGACGCTGGGTCCGCTCGTCTGAGCGGAACCTGCCTGGGTTACAGAGTGCCATGCACGGCCTTCTGCAGCCCGGGCGCATTTGTCCGCTAGAGCGAACAGGGTGGTGACGGCTTCCACTTGGTGGGTCGCCAGCTTCTCTAGCATCTTCTCATCCCGGACCCCCTGTCGGAAAGCTGTAATGATAGACGGCATCGGAGATACGTGGGATAGTTCCACGTACCTTGGTGAAGCGGGAGATGAAGGCCGGAGGGTTTCCCCGGGTTGCTGCCTCACGGCGTGGAGGTGGGCTTCCACGCCATGCTGCTGGTACGCGCTGGCGAAGTTCACAGTGAACTGTGCGCAGAGCTCACCCCAGGACTGGATGGATCCCGAGGTGAGGTTCATGAGCCAGGTCCGGGCTGGCCGGTCAAGGCTACATGAAAGTAACTTGCCATGACGGCTTCGTTACCTCCAGCCGCCGTGATGGCGGTGATGTAGACCTGTAGGAACTCTGACGGGTTGGAGGACCCGTCATATTTTTTCGGCAGGTGAGGCCGAAACTTGGACGGCCAGGTGACTGCGCGGAGGTGGTCTGCGAGCGCCGCGCAGCCCACACCCGACACCGGCGCCTGGGGAGTCCCTGCGACCTGGCCGTAGCCGCATCGAGCTCGGGCGCGAGGTTCCGACCCTCAATATTGAGTCGTCGGTTACGCGCCCGCTCAATGGAGACCCTGGCGTCCTCTCCCGCATGCCTGCGGTTGAGCTCCGCCCGGAGGTCTTCGGTCCGTGCACTCCTCACGGATGGTGAGTGCACGGAACCGGATGCACCGCCCTAGCGACGGCGCTGCCTGGAAACAGACCCCCCGCCGAGCCTGGGGAAGCCTGTGCCAGGTTAAGGAGACAGTCGACGTCGTCACGCCATTTTCTGTGTGCGTCTGGCGACGCTGCCTCGTCAGGGGGGTTGCGGAGCAACTCCCTGGCTGCCATGAGGGGCCCGCTCGGTGGGAGCACCGATTGGGGCCACAGAGGCCCGCTCCGCTGGACTCGGTGGAGCAGCACGCGGGCCACTCTGGAGGCGGGATGACGCGAGGCATGTGGCGCCGTTGACGCCACATCTTCATCGATCAGGAGGTCATGGTGACCATTTTCCTGCGCCATTGAGGTCGCGAAGGTCGACCGAGCGCAAACCAAACCTAAGTCCCCCTACCTGGCGCGCCAAATGTCGGAGGAATTCTCCAGCCGGGTGGAGGAAAGCACCCGCCTAATCCTAGTTAAGGATGGGTTTGGAGGAGACTTAGGAGCGTCGATCGGTGGACAGATGAATCACAGGAGGGACGAGGATTTTAGAGTGGTTCGGGCCGCCGGAGCGTAATACCTACGTCCACTTTGGTGTTGTATTGGCTGTGTGAGCCTGAATGGAAAGCTGCATAAGCTTGTGTGTGAGCAACCTGGAACCTATCTTCTAATGGGTACCCTCTCCTTTATAGTTCAAGGGGAGTGCTTACACTGTGCGGGACCCCGACAGGTGGGCCCGGCCAACAGGGGCCGTTCTACGAGAGATAAGGAGGTCTTCTCCTCGAGCTCCTCTCCGTAGTCCTCTCTATCGAGAAGTTGATGTGCGTATCCACAGCCAGGATATGGCCGTGTACAGCCTTGTCTTGTACAGTGTCCGGTGGCAGCGTTGCCCAACAGTGAAGCCGTGCTGTCACTGTTGGGATGGAACCTCCCGTCAGGCGGTGAAGCAGTGCTGACCCGTCGCGCATGCACTGTTACAGCGCACGCCATGGCTCGCCTATTACAGGCCATCATCACGCGCAGCGCCGTGACGGGACAGCACACAGCCCGCGCACTGTGCACGGTGATACGACGCGCCGCCTTCAGAATCAGACGGGCTTACCGTGGTGTCAGCTTACCTGCCCCGTGTGTCAGTGGCAGGCGCACCTTTTGACTTTGGCGCGCCCGACTCAGCTACCGCATTAAATGCTGGTAGGTGGGGAGGCGACCCGCAAGGGGCCTCGGGCCACGGGCACGCGGCGGGGCCAGCCCCGCTCCTCCCGCTGGGCAACACCTGGCGGCACCGGACCCCTTCCCAGGGAAGGGGGGCCCGGGGCCCCCGAGGCCGGTCGGAGTGGGCTGGCCTGTGATGGTCCGGTCATCACACGTGGCGGCCCCGGACCTCCCAGGGGAGTCCGGGTCCGCAGGGGCTACCCGAGAGCTCTCCCGCCCACCTGGGTGTGCAGAGACCCTGGGCCTCATGGAGCTCGGGGGAGGGTCCGGAGACCGCAGTCCCAGCTGTCAGGCCCGGAGGCCGTATGCCACGTGGCCCCAGAGCGAGGAGGAGTATGGATTATGAGAAGCCTAAGGCCTGGACACCCTAGCGGGAGGTACCCCTATCTGTATGTACCGACAAGGACAAAAAACAAAACAAATCTAAAGGCACATGAGTATACCTCATGAGCAATCTGATAACTGATACCACTTGATAGGAGGTTGAATCCGATCTTCCAAGAGGTACGGTAAACTTGATTGCTGGAGAACTCGACGTTGATGATCCAAGGCTCCAAACGAACAGAACCCCGCAATCACTACACCACTGCTCTGTTGCTTATCACCCGTTTCACATGAATGACCTCACCACGAAGGCTTATCCCTGCAAGAACAATTAAGAACACAAGCAAGAACAGGAGATGCAATCAAACCGACTTGATTACAAGATTAGAGTCTCATAAACCAATGAACGGCGACACTGTTCGATGACAGATTGTATCTAAGCAAAAACCCAAACCCTAAAGTGGTGATGGCTACTAAATAAAAGGGAGTTAGGGGCATGCAAGTTCCCTGGACGCAACCCTAACGGACTTCAACACGGTACATGGGCCAACGGCCCAACAGACGGTGACACATCACCCTGATAGATTCTGGACATCTAATTGTGTCGACAATTCCTATCGACTCAGAAGGAATTTTAAGGTGGGACCTATGCCATTGGAAGCTCTATAAAATTCTGGTTCCAACCATATATAGAATGTCCAAATCTGACTCCATATGTGGCTAGGGCGTCAGTTTTGGTGAAGTAAGGTTCTGGAATCCGAGGTGGAGTCGAAGTCGAGTTGGACATGGACTCCTCCTTGGTGTGGACGTCCTAGCTCCTCCTCCTTGACTCCTTGGCCTTCTCCAAGTCCTTGCTGGTCCTCTTCATTGTTCCTAATAACACATTCATGGAACCAAGCGTAAGTTCTGAAAAAACAATTGACAAGGTGAGAACGTACCAAGAGATCCAACTATTGCGCACATGCTCTAGTGATCGGTCCTTGCATTGTATGCAAAGGACAAATGTCCTCATCAGTGTACTCACGCTTGCTTTATTAAAATAAAATGCTGCTCAGAAAAAGATAATTGTCTGGAGTTCCCTGAAGATTTTGAAGAGTACTAGGCGTATGTCTCCCAGTCATCTGCCTGTGAAGTTGAAGTCCGCCGCTAGTTATAAATGTTTATTTATTCATTTAAGATTAATACTTTTGATCATGTAATAAAGTACTATGCTACTCTCTTCGTTATGATATTGTTTCGGATATACACTTGTATGGTCAATCATATGTGTGGAACTTGATCCTGGCGCACATATGAGATGCATTCGGTTTCCCTTTTCAAAACCGGTGTGACAGGGTCGTGTGCTGCTACTGGTACGGGTAGTGCGGTGGTCGATATGAGTAGTACTGCTGCGGTGGCGACTGCTGCTGGGGCTGCTGGTGCTAGTTGGGCCAAGGTCCAGATGGGTGAAGACACCCAAGATGTCATAGAGCATGGATGTGTTCATCCCCCAGCTTTGCTAGGTGAGGTCAGTGTTGTGTGCGAGGTCCTAGCTCATCTAGTCCTACTGCCGCTAGGGTGTTGGCTTGGGTCATGATGTTCATGATTCCCCGTATGATCAGGTTCTCATAAAATGTATCGAGCCGAGCTCGATGGACCCACTTGCGGACCATAAGAATTCTGCATACCTTGGGAGCA